>NC_092055.1:12681385-12854508 GCF_003086295.3 Arachis hypogaea
ACTTGGGGCATTGGTGGTTATGGCTGATAAATACAACAAAGCGGAAATGTCATATACTTGACCCGCTACACAAAAAAGCTCCAAGCGATGAGAGAAAGCAGGTTAATAAATTCACTGTAAGTTGCCTCTATATTCTTTACTTTAATATTTAGGTCTATTTCGTTAGTTGTGTTGGGTGTATATTGTCCATTCAGTTGGGTGTATCTTGTGCATTTATTCGGGTGTATTACTGATTTGTTTTGCTATTTAAGGGATATGTATTTTCAAGATTGATAACATATGCCGGCGGGGAACCTCTGCAGAAAGGGGAGAACAAGAAGAAAATTAAATCATCATATGTTAAAATATCAGGTCAAAAAACAAGGTATAAATTTTTGAGTCTGAACATTAAACTTTCGTAAATGAGATTTGTAATTTATTTTCTTCGTTTTCAGCTATGACTGCGCTATCGACGTTATGAAGTGGATGGAGTTAATTGAGCCGGAAAACATCAAAAAGGGAAAGTATGAATGGGATAATTGGCCACAGGTAACTGTCTTTAGAACTATATAACTCTGTATTACTTTACTGAATTAATATTGCTGTTTAAACAGAATATACTTTTTAATTGTAGGAAGAGGTGGACCACTATAGAGTGGAGTATGCTTCCCGGATACTATTCAGTGAGATGAATAAAGAAAGAGATCGGGCAATTAGGGAGAGTAGTGTTATAAGGCTGTCGAAGCCATCCTCTGTATTATTGAGTCCGTTTTGTCAGATAAATTCTGCTGATATAGAAACTGCGTAATCCAACTGCTGGGTAGTTTGTAAATTGAACAAATGCTGTAAAAATTTGCCATTTATCAACAACTTCTATTCCATGTATATTTTTTTGCATAGTTAAACTATCTGTGCTGTTAAACTGTCTGTGCTGTATTCAAAACCTGTATTACAGGTGGTAAAATATGAAGGAAAAAATCAAGGCATATATAAACGCAAATTATAAACTGTTACACCCAACGCAGGTCTAATAATACACCCAAGATTGCATAAAATATACACCCAAACTGTCTGTGCTGTATTCAAAATGTATGAATTACATGTACTAAAATATGAAGAAAAACATAAAATCAAATATACACCCAAAACCTGCGAATTTTTAGAACTTTTGTTCTATATGAATCTATATATGTGTCTATATGTAAATTGTCAATGAACAAAAATACACCCAAAAGAACAGTGCTTTTACACCCATATTCTATAAAACTATACACCCAAAGAGTTATCCCCTGCTGCTGGTACCCTGAACTGATAATTCATAACGTGTCCTTGATATTGGCTGGAATTTGAATGCGCCGCTGATGCAGCATCAAACAGGTTTATCTGAATATAACACTCACACATTAACTAACCTATTAACGAGAAAAATAAACTCAATCGCCACAAATTTAAAGAACATTACTTTTACCTCGCTTAAAACTTTCGTCTTCTTCTTCTTTGTGGCATTTGCGATCTGTTTCTCCAGCTTTGAACCTAGCCTGTTTTTTGGACGTCCTCTTGTTCGAATCCTTGGCGGGCTTTGAAGCTCGTTAACGGATTCCAAGTTGGCGTCTTCGTGGGATAAAGAAGATGTCCCCTTCCTTTTGGCTTTTAATGCTTCCATCTCGGCCATGACGTTATCGTACGCACGGTGCAGAATTGCAGTCAGCTCCTCCGATTCGGAGGCAAATTCGCAAATATTTTGCGAACGAAAAACCAATTGGTCGAACCTCTTGCTTCTTGGCTCCATTAGTGGCTCGTCGTGGCTGCTCTTGATGTGTGTGTCGCCTCTTTACCTTCTTGCTCCATCATTCCAGTATGTATCTAGGTGACACTTGGCTTACTTGTTCGAAGCTTAACACGCTTAGTGCGTGACGGCACAGTATCCCTCTCGACTCGAATAATAAGCATTGGCATTTTACCTCGGCTGCAACTGAGTCGTAAGTAACCACGAACTTGTTGAATATTGAGCTGAAAACTTGTTCTCCGACATCGTATACTGAATAGCCTAGAGCGGAATTCTTTAATCGGGTGATGCAATTCGCCTTTCCTCTGAATTGCGCTTGGACTTCCCTAAACTTTGCATGAGTGTACGCCTCTTGAAACTGAGCTTCAATGGAGGATTTGGTTGCACACGGTATGACCGTATGAAAATCTGCAGCATCTAATTCTCTCTCTGCTTGCTCCCTGCTTCCGAGGCAATTATCGTATTGTTTGACGAACTGAATAAGTGAGCTGTTCCGGGTGATATACTTGTTAAAAAATGAATGCATGCTCTCGCTCCTTTGTGTGCTTCTCATCCCTGCCCAGAAGTGGTGATCCAGATAGATAGGAACCTATATGTGACGGTCTTCGTACAGATCTGCATAATACACCCAAACACAGACTGTAAATACACCCGAGAGAACATGCAATATACACCTCTGCTGCAGATTTTAAAAAGACATTACCTGAAAGCCACTTGTTGTCCGCAAGACCAAAATTCAGCAGAAAATCATTCCAATTCCTATCGAATGAGTCTTTGCTATGAGAGTTCCAAACAACTTGGCTCATTTCTTGTTCGATATCGGCATGTCCCTTGTACCCGTTTAATTTGCTTGGAATCTTCTTCATGATGTGCCAAATACACCAACGGTGAATTGTTGTTGGCATACAGGCCTCTAAAGCCCTTTTCATTGATGCGCACTGATCGGTGAGAAACCCTTTCGGAGCGTTTCCTCCCATGCAACGAAGCCAGCATTGAAATAACCATTTAAATGATTCAATTTCTTCGTTCTTCATCAAAGAGCATCCGAGAAGTGTTGACTGACCATGGTGATTCACCCCGACAAAAGAACCACAGACCAAATTATACCTGAAACAAATTACCATGGTCCAGAATGCAAAATCATTAGTTACACCTTAACAAATGCTTCGCATACACCCAATGAAACAGCCAATATACACCTCTGATGCGAATTCGTAAAAATAAATTAATTTAGCATCATAAACAGGGGCAGTTTGTTACCTGTTTGTATTGTAGGTGGTGTCGAATGAAATGACGTCTCCGAAATACTCAAAGGCGGCTCTGCTTCTTGCATCGGCCCAAAAAGCCAGCTTAATCGATTGATCCTCTTCGAGTTGGAGCTCAAAAAAGAAATTATGATTCTTCTCTTTCATTCTTAACAAATATTTCCCGAATTCCTTTGCATCTTCTTGTTCGGAAACATTCCGCACTTCCCTTGTAATGTAATTCTTCACGTCCTTTTCGATAAAATTTAACTCGCGATGACCCCCGGCAGCCGCAATAAATGATTGGTATGTTTTGCTTGGTCTGATACTGGTCTCCTCGTTATTCTCTATTGTACGACGAATGGACATGCTTAGTTCCCTGTGCTGTTTGAGCATCTCTGCTTTGCTTGGACAGCAGGGGTGTGAATGATCGAGCACAACCTTTGAAATAATCCAAGCACCGACATTCTTCAATGTGTGTATATAAATTCTTGCAGGACAGTTTAAACCGGCTGTAGGATTGGTCTTCTCGGTCGGAGATATTTTAGATTTCCATTTTCCCTCTCTGCTACATGTAATCAGTTGATTCTTAATCTCGTTTCCCTTCCTATTTGTGCACCAAACTCTTGTAGAGAAACCTGCAGCCTTGGCGTAGTTCCTGTAAAATTTTCCAGCATCTTCAAGGGTGGTAAAGGTCATTCCAACCTTCGGAACAAGCTCGTCATCAACAACCGAGAGAGGCTGCACAATACACCGTGTCAGAAACTGTGAATACACCCATAGATATGATTCAAATACACCCAATCATGCCTAATATGATACAGCCGAACTGCAACAACTCAACTACACAATGACCTTTAAAGCCATAAACTGTAAATACACAAGCTGCAGAATACACCATGTCAAAAACTAAAAACACACCCAATCATGTCTGATATAATACACCTGAACAACAACAACTCAATTAAAAATAACAAAACCAGTAGTGTAGATACACCCACACTTCTAGCAAAAATACACCCAAAAAAAGACCTGATCTACACCCGAGCGTCTGCTATAAATTCCAGGTAATTAATCACAACTAATACATTGAATCGACAGATTCATGTTAACGTGTTAGTTTAACAGTCAATGTTCAGCAATTTTTCAACTACACAATGCTATACAAATTACTGAAAGAAAATTCATTATGTAAATCAAACCTCAGGAACTTCGTTAGATTCAAATTTATAATCCACTTCGCCTGGATTCAGCTGAGAATCTGAGGTGGAATGATCCATTATCTTCAAAACGAGTTCAAACTTTGATTTCAGAAAATAACAAATCAAAATAGAAAACGAAGCTCGAGTTGCAGAGAGAGAAAAAAGTAACGTAAACGAAGAACATACCAGTGAGAAAGGGAGAGGAAAAGAACGATGGAGAAGAACGAGGGAAGACGCGCGAGAAGAAGAACAACCAAATCTCAAAATAACGAAAACGAAGAAGGAAACAAATATTTTAAATTTGGTAGTTAGATATACGCGGGATCTTATATAGCGCGTGTAATCAACGTATGTGGAGCAGCGCGTATTTTCGTTTTATTGTTTAATGAGCTTGTAAAGCATACAAGCCCTAATAGCTTGTATGCAGAGCTTTTCCGAAATTATATATACATAATAATCCTTATATCCTTTACTCAATTAATAGAATAAATCAATTATCATATCAAAAAAAAAAAATAGATACAGTAAAATATATATATGCGCGGGCAATAATATATATATACACGCAATCATATTAAACCCACACCAAAAGGTTTAATAAAGCCATACATGTATGCACAGTAACACACCCATAGTAAACGTATGTGTATAAAGAATTACAATACGGAATATTTGCATTAAAAAAAATAATCCTGTGTTCGTGCCTCAGTACCATATATATATATAACGCACGCATACATATATATATCTCTCGATAGAAAGAATGATACAAAAAAAACTGATATTTTTTATGACTAAATTATGGATAGCTCTGATACTACTTGTTAGAATAAATAATTTTATTAACTCAGATCATCCATATTAAATCATCAAAAATATATCATATCATAATGCGGAAGCGTACCTGAATTCATAAACATGAATCATTATATAAGTCATTTAATTTGAAATAACATAATTTGTTATTATAATTAATATATGTATTGCCCACAAATAAGTTAGGAAATCAAATAATTTCCTAACATAGAGTACTAAAAAAAATAAAAAGATCAATAATATTTGTTATATGAATAAAAAATATAATAAAAATAAGTAAAAAATTATATAAACAAAGCCAAATAAAAATAAAAAAGATTTCATAAAAAATATATATAAAAAAAATAGTATAGTAAATGATAAAAAAATTCATATAAACTAAGAAGTGATAAGAATAATAAAAATATAACATGCATGAAAAATCAGAATGCTAAAAAATAATATAAAAAATATTTATCATATAAATAAAAGAAATATAATAAAAATATAAAAATTAAAATATGAAAGAGAGTACTAAAATAAAAAATAAAATAAAATATTTACTTTAGTAATGATTGAAACAAATTTTTAAGTTATTGATGAAAAGAAGGACTACAAAAAAAACTGTTGTAAAAGTAGATTGTTAATAAGATTGGGCACCGGATTCGATGGTCCCAGAACGTTTGGACCATTAAATGGTCTCAGAACAAAATATATTTTTTAAGTTTTTTTAATAACTGCTAAATAGTCTTTATCTAATTTTAGTTACAAATTAATCCCATATATTTTATTTAATCATAAAAACTATTTTTTATTTTATAAATTATTATTTTATCATTAATCTATTATGTTTATTAACAATAACATTGATCGTAATAAACTTTTTGGCTATTCCAATCGATTAAAAGATTATATTTGATCTGTGACGTTCATCCAGGACTGTGAAATCGTGTTTCTTTGAAAATCAATCGATTGGATTATCAAAACAATCGATTGAATTTCAAGTTTCTCATAACTCAGTCGATTGGACTACAGGTTGTTATCACAAAACAATCGATTGAAAATTGCAAGGCAGCATGGTTTTCGCAAAAATCAATTGATTGGTCATATTACCCAATCGATTGAACGATGACTAAAATGTGGATTTTTTATAATTCAATCGATTATTTATACTACCCAATAGATTGAATGCTTCAAAACAACCTGAGATCTCACAATTCAATCGATTGGTTGTGTTACCCAATCGATTGAATTCATCAAAACAATATGGATTTGCCGAATTCAATCGATTAATTGTGCTACCCAATCGATTAAAGTGTGTACTACGCCTATTTCAATTTTGTTATCGTTTTTATAAATTATTATCTTATTATTCATTTATCTTATCTTTCAAATTCTATCTTCAATTTTTAAGGTTTTATTTTTATTTAGACACTCTAATCTTAACTTTTCTTCAGTGCTACTCTTTCACATTCATTTGAAGAAAGAATAAGATTACAGTATCTAAATCAAAATAAAATCTTAAAAATTGAAGATAGAATTTTAAAGATAAGATAGATGAATAATAAGACAATAAGTTATAAAAACGATAACAAAATTGAAATAGGCGTAGTACACACTTCAATCGATTGGGTAGCACAACCAATCGATTGTGTAACACAATCAATCGATTGAATTGTGAGACCTCAGGTTGTTTTGAAGCATTTAATCGATTGGGTAGTATAAGCAATCGATTGAATTATTAAAAACCCACATTTTAGTCATCGTTCAATCGATTGGGTAATATGACCAATCGATTGATTTTTGCGAAAACCATGCTGCCTTGCAATTTTCAATCGATTGTTTTGTGATAATAACCTGCAGTCCAATCGATTGAGTTATGGGAAACCTGAAATTCAATCGATTGTTTTGATAATCCAATCAATTGATTTTCAAAGAAACACGATTTCACAGCCCTGGACGAACATCACGGATCAAATATAATCTTTTAATCGATTGGAATTGCCAAAAAGTTTATTACGATCAATGGAAGATCTAATTCGTTATTGTTTTTGTTTTTTATTGTTAATAAACATAATAGATTAATGATAAAATAATAATTTATAAAATAAAAAATAGTTTTTATGATTTAATAAAATATATGGGATTAATTTGTAATTAAAATTAGATAAGGACTATTTAGCAGTTATTAAAAAAATTTAAAAAACATGCTTTGTTCTAAGACTATTTAATAGTCCAAACGTTTTGAGACCATCAAATCCTTTGTCATAAGATTAGTAGGAAAGAAATAAATTTCTCACATAATTTTTTAGTAGTAACAAAACCACCGCCAACATAAATTCAGAAATTACAACTTTTAACTTACTATTTTTAGAAGTGAAATCACCTCTACTTTTAAAAGATAAAAAAAATTGTCAAACATAAAAATAAAGCAGTCAAAATATGTTTTAATTCAAACTTGTTTCTTTTTTCCCTAAGACAAAACCAAACAAGCCTTAAAACTTTAGTTTTGACCTAGAGCGCTTAAATATTTAAATAAAAATACTTTATTAAATATTAAATTGTAAAAAACAAATTAAGTACATATTTGTTATTGTATTCTTATTAAATTTAAAAAAAAAATTAAGTATCGTAGATTGTCGAAAAACATGTTTAATATTTAAAAGTACCTGATTTAAAAAAAATATTTTTTCAAAAAAGAAATTGATCTACAGTTCTAAACAAACATTATCTCAAAAAGCTTTGCAACTTTGGAAAACCAGAACAATATGCAAGTCTTTTTGTTTTGCTTTGTCGCAATTCCTCTTCGTCTGCACATTAGCACGAATTTTCAATGCAAATCAAATAATGCATTCAGTACACTCAATTTTCTAGATGAGAGTGGTAATGATGGTAGCATTATCTGCCCCTCGTATGATTCTTATGAATTCTCTACTTACTCAAAGCTTCCACAAAACAAGCTCACGACTTGCTTGCCAATTCACCACTTCGCTCGGTTTCATTGAAAGCCCATTTGTTCGTTATGTTAAACATGAAGACAATTATAATTTTTCAAGTCCTTTTGAGTCCCTACCTGCTTACAAGAATTCAGGTCAGCACACTGCTTGGAACTCAAAATTCATGCATGCCCATTTGATTAAAACTTGTGATTTGCAGTCTGATATCTTCGCTGTGAATTCTTTGCTTGATTTTCACTGCAAATCTGCTGACATGGTTGTTGCCCGCAAGCTGTTTGATTCAATTCCTATTCCAAATGATGTTTCGTGGAACATCATGATATCTGGTTATAGGCATAATTCAATGTTTGAGAATTCGTGGGAGATGTTTAGTAGGATGCATTCGGTTGGTGCCGATCCTAATGAGTTTAGCTATTGGAGTGTTCTTTCGGCTTGTGATGCTCTGCAAGGTCCTTTATTTGGTGAGCAAGTTTTTTCACTTGTTTTGAAAAATGGGTTCCTTTCCAGTGGTTTTGTTCAGACTCAAATGTTACAAACGTTTTCCAAATTCCATGGCTTTAAGGAGGCTCTTAGGTTTTTTAATTATCTTTCATGCACTAATGTGGCATGTTGGAATACTATTATTTCTGGGGCAGTTAAAACTGGAGAAAGCTGCGTTGCTTTGAATTTGTTTCGCCAAATGTTGCGAGCATATCTGATGCCAAATAGTTATACATTTCCAAGCGTCTTAACAGCATGTTGTATCCTTAAAGATATGCAGATGGGTAAAGTTGTTCATGGTTGTGTTGTCAAATGTTGTGCAACTGATATCTTTGTCAAGACTGCTATTGTTGATTTTTATGCCAAATTTAGGTGTATGGATGAAGCTTTTAGAGAATTCTCACATATGTCAGTCCATAATGTGGTTTCTTGGACTGCAATAATTTCTGGGTTTGTGCAAGACAATGATATTTTTTCTGCATTAAAGCTTTTCAAAGATATGAGGCAAATAGGGCAGGAGATAAATAGCTATACCCTTACGAGTGTGCTTTCTGCATGTGCAAAACCTGGGATGATTGATCTGGCAGTCCAAATTCATTCCCTGATATTAAAATTAGGGTTCTATTTGTACCTTAATGTTGGGGCTGCTTTGATCAACATGTATGCAAAAATGGGAGAAGTTGAACTATCAGAATTAGCCTTCAATGAGATGGAAAATAAGAAGGATCAGAGCACATGGGCAGCCATCCTGTCATCTTTTGCACAGAACCAAAAGTCTAGGAGGGTGGTTGAGTTATTCCGGGTAATGTTAAGAGAAGGAGTGAAACCTAATGAGTATTGTATTAGTAGTGTGTTAAGTATTATTAGCTGCTTAACTTTAGTGACACAGATGCATAGTTACACTTTAAGGTCTGGGTTCGTGACTGAAGCTTCGGTCGGCTGTTCCCTTTTCACAATATATTCAAAGTGTGGCAATTTGGAGGAGTCTTATAAAGTTTTTCTGCAAGTTCCGGTAAAAGACAATGTCTCGTGGACCTCCATGATTTCTGGTTTGGCAGAGCATGGATATGCAGAGCAAGCTCTTCAGCTGTTTAGAGATATGATATATCAAAAAATTCTCCCCGATCATGTGGTCTTAATACCAACTCTATCTGCTTGTTCCACTCTTCAGTCCTTGCAGATGGGTAAAGAAATTCATGGTTATGCTTTTCGTTTAGGAATAGGAAAAAACTCAGCCTTTTGTGGAGCATTGGTAAATATGTATTCAAAGTGTGGAAGCTTGAATTTGGCAAGGACAGTGTTTGATATGCTACCCGAAAAGGATGCATTTGCATGCTCTTCGATGGTTGCAGGATATGCCCAAAGGGGCCTAATTGAAAAGGCATTTTTGTTATTCCGTGAGATGCTCTTCGCTGATGTATCAGTGGACTCTTCCGTAATTTCATCCATTCTCGGAGCTGCTGCAATTTCGTATCAATCAGAAATCGGAACTCAATTGCATGCCTACGTCCAAAAATTGGGTTTACAAGCAAATGTTTATATTGGAAGTTCGCTAATGACAATGTATTCAAAATGTGGAAGTATTTTAGAATGCCAAAAGGCGTTTGATGATGCTGAGAAGCCAGATGTAATAGGTTGGACATCCATGATTGTGAGCTATGCTTATCATGGTAAAGGCGTAGAGGCCTTAGAAGCTTATGAACTAATGAGAAAAGATGGAGTAAAACCTGATGCAGTAACATTTGTTGGGATTCTATCAGCTTGTAGCCATAGTGGGCTGGTTGAGGAAGCCTTCTTCTATCTTAATTCAATGCTCAAAGACTACGGCATTACACCTGGTCATCGACATTACACTTGTATTGTCGATGTGCTAGGCCGATCCGGCAGAGTCCGAGAGGCTGAAAGTTTCATAAATGAGATGCCTATTGAAGCTGATGCTTTAATATGGGAAACTCTGCTTGCTGCTTGCAAAGTCCATGGTGATTTTGAGCTTGGAAAGGTAGCAGCCAAAAAGGTTATGGAGTTCATATCAAGTGATGCTGGAGCTTATGTTTGTCTCTCTAATATTTGCGCAGATGTAGGACAGTGGGAAGAAGTGGCCAAGATTAGGAGCTCGTTGAATTGGACTGGGATGAAGAAAGAGTCTGGTTGGAGCCTCATGTGAAGTGTAATAGTGACATAATTTTGTTCCAGTATCTCTAGAAAAGGATAAAGAAGTCCAAGGATAAAGAAGTCTTTGACTTTTTGTTTCGTAAATATTTTTGTCGTTGACGATTTAAAAATACTTTTAAATCCCTGATCTCTTTAAAAATTGGACATATGAGTCCCTCCGTTTATATGAGTCCGTCAGACCCAACAAAAAAATCTGATGTGGCTCCCGTTGTGCTGACCTAGTCGTTACGGATGCACACGTAGAGAGAACCTTTTCAAAACGGGACAAATAAGACCACCTTGGTAGCTTTGCGACTCACTTCAAACTTCTTATGTTTGTTGTCACCTATCAACTATGCACACCACTCGAGAAAAGGTGATAGAGGCCAATCACAATATTTTCTTTACTGGAAGAACTAAAATAGCAAATGAGAAAGAAAAAAAATGAGCAAATTGATACAAAATTATAAATGAGCTTTTCAACTTAGACAAAACCAATAGAACTCAATTTTCTGATATCATTTGATTTAGATTCAAAAGTAGTTTTCTTTTTTTTTTTTTTTATATCAAACCATCTGTGGACAAAATAAATATATACCGTATCTTCCAAGTATCTCTCAGAGTTTGATTCTTACGAATCAAGTGTTGTTCATACCATACTGATCTTAAAAAATGCTTTATTTTTTCTTTCATCACTTTTGTAGCTTGCATTATTTGTGTGTCATGTTCTTGATGCTTATATCGTGAAGATCTACGTAATATTTTGTTATTAATGTTATTTTATCTTTGCAAGGAAGACTCTGGATTCGTTCCCCTATTAGTGTATGGGTTATTTGGTTCTTCTCGACAACTTGCGATTGGTCTAGTCGCATTGGTTTCTCTCTTATGCTCCAATGTGCTAAGTAGCATAGCTAATCCATCCAGTAAATTATACACAGCTGGCAATACTATTGGCTCTTATGGTTAGGATAATGGAGTGCATAATGAGAATCTTGAGGTATTTTTTTATTCTCATTTTGTGAATATAGGTTTAGTATTTTACCAAGGCTCTGAATGCATGCATGGGCATTCCCTCCATGGATGTATCAGTAACGGTTAAGTTAGCACAACGGGAGTCACATCAAATGTTTGTGTTGGGTCTGACGAACCCATATGCCATATGAATAGAGCGACTCATATGTCCAACTTTTAAAGAGGTTAAGAATTTAAAAGTATTTTCAAATTGTAAAGACAAAAATATCCGCAGAACAAAAAATTAGGAATCTATTTATTTATTTTTAAATTAGATTCCTTGCACAAAGGTATTCACGATTCATTGTATAGAACCAACATCTAATCAATAATTTAAGATTTATTTTAAAGTTTTTTAAATTTTAAAAATTATCTAAAAAAATTTTTTTTTAGTTAATGAAATACGAGGCATTTTTCAGCCACATACCTAAAAGGTACTCACACCAGTACTAGTATGATTGTAATTCTCAAAAAAATTATTCTCAATAATCATTTCTGCAATCCTAAACAATAAAAGTAAACTACCATTTACAAATCTATCTAGAAAAAAAATAAAAGAATTTGTACCTATAAAAAATATGCTTCAATCAATAAAATTACTCAAGTCTAGAATTATCTAAATTTATTAAATTAATACTCCTAACCAAAATTCTAAAAATCAAGCTAATAAAATTAAAGATTCAATGATTTAATCAAGGTTTAACTAGAATTGAATCGAATATAATAAAATACGGGCCTCCTACACATCCATGTAACCATTTAACCAAGTTGGCACAAACCCAAAACAACTAACGCGCTTCCAATCTCATTAAAAAAACGTGACTTCCACGCGCCCCATACAAACGAAACGACTACTTCATTCGCGCTTCATTATGAAAAAACGTTCCTTCTTCTTCAACACACACGAAACCACTTCGTTTCTTCGAATCTCTCTCAACATCACTCAAACTTCAATCACATTCTCTACGGAAGCCACTACTAGTAAGGAAACGGAAGAAGATTTTGCAAACAACAACCAGAAACGAACGAAAATAGCAACAAAGACTACGAAAGGTATGAGAAAACTACTGTTCATTTGAAATCATGCAATGTCGCGTTTCTCCTAGTTGCATTTAGTTTTACTGGATTGATTTGCTTCGTTTAGTAGATGGAACTATTGTGCATGCATTTTTACAGTATAACTAGGGCTTGGAATGAAATTTGTTGTTATTTTCGTTCAATTCAGTGAATAGTGTAACTAGGGCTTTAAGATATACGTGCTTGTTTTTACTGGTATGGATAGTTTAATTAGAGCTTTGAAATTGATTGTTACTATCTTCAGTACTTCTTTTGCATGGAGGAATACTATTCTTGTTGATTAAAAGTTGATCATTCTTACTGGTTCTTCGCATGAATGAGTTTTGGTTTGGTGACCTTTGTGATGTTGGTTATGTGCATGAATGAGTTTCGGTTCGGTGGCTCGTGGTATATTAATTGACTTGATTAAGATATACATGCTTGTGCTTATTGGTGTATTGAGTGAAGTATTGACCAAACTTTTTTCTTACAGCAAAACAGAACAAGACAATGGCAACAATGAAGGAGAAGCCACACTATAACGTAAGCACATTAAATATATTTATCCGCTTTCATTCGAATAATATCTATTTCTGTTATAAATATATCCTCACATTCTGTTTCATAACTTGTAGAAAACTCATTATTGCAGATGCCAAACAAAGGCAATGGCAACAGTGTACAGGGATATGACTCAAGAAAAAAAAGATATAGTGGAAGAAATGGGATTTGGTGCCCTGGCACATGTCCCAAAAATGAATGTCTCTCATGCCCTGTTGAGAGAATTGATTGATCACTTTGATGAAGAGAAAGGATGCCTGAAAACTCTCCAAGGCAGAATATACATAACTCCTCGAAAAGTAGCAGCTGCCCTCGGCATAACCAACGGAGGTAATACACTTTCCACTTACTGCTTATTTTCAGTTCATTGGTTTATAAAAAATTAAACTGAGCCTTTTTTACTGATTTGTGCTACTAAAATATTGAAGGGAATCATTTTGATGATAAGGTTGATTACAACAATCTAAATCCAGAAGACAAGGAATGTGCTGGATATGAGCGTAGAAGGGGAGGAGAACTGGAAAAAATTCAAGAGGACTTTTGTTGTCTTCATCCAAAAGTGCTTCTTGCTTCCCACAACGGTAAGTGTGGCCTCCCCAATCCATAAGCCACCGATCTTTCATGTCGACAACATTCGGGAATGGGATTGGGCAAAGCATGTGCTCAACTTCTTGATGAAAGGAGTTGAAAACAAGAGAAAGGGGAGGAAACAGTCTGTTGATGGCTGTATTTTTGTGTTGATGTTGATATACTTTCACGAAACTAAGTTCCTTCACCCGTTCGCACCTGATGCTCCCCCAGCACCTTGGGTGGCTCATTGGACAAAGCAAATGATGCTTGAACGGATTTCTAAAGAAGCAACAGAACCATTGGTAAACACTCTACTAAAATTTCCCCTACAATTTGTTTTCAAATGCTTTTAAAATACTCTACTAACTAAATAAACTTCTGTTTTAGGTTATAATTAATTTATTTGTCATACTGGTAATTGTTCACCATATGAACCTTTTTCGGTTCGGTGAGCTCGCATTTTGCTTCAGCTGATTGTTACTGTATTCAATTGAGTCCTTGCGCATACAAAAATATTTCTTTGATCATTAAATAATTATCATGTTTTATGGCTTTTTATTCAGTACATTAGTATCATTCGATAAACTGGGTTACTCATGTTGATTAAATAGTTGTTATTGTATTTCTCATTAAATAATTGAGTTCTTGTTTCTGTTTTAGGGACTTCTGTACAAAAAAGAAAAAAATTAATGAAAATTAGAAACAAGGAAGTTGGATAAAAAAGAAAAAAGAAAGAAAATTGTCGATCTGGATTCTTCTTCGGAAGAAGAAAGATTTTCCGAATCTGAATCTCAATCTGAATCCGACAAACGACCACCGGCAAAGAGAGCAAGACAAAAGAAGGTGCTTGTTGAGAAGGATTCACAATCAACAAGTGAAATTGAAAGCATTCCCACGGATTCAAAAAGCAAAAGTGAATCCGAAAACTAGTAAGTTTAATGTTCATATTGATTTCATTTAACTTGTATCTTAAATTTGTTCTTATACACTTGTTCTTATGTATTGCAGAGAAGAAGAAATCGAAAAAACTAGAACAAAGAAAAGAAAACAACCACCGAAGGTGGTTAAAAAACAAACCAAAAAAAGGAAGCCTGTGCCAACAGATTCAGAGAGCACAAGCAAATCTGAAGGCCAGTAAGTATTGTTCAGCAAATGAATTCCTTTCGGTTCGGTGGTCTTCTAATTTTCGGTTCTTCCTTTTAATTGTTTTCGGTTCGGTGGTGTCTGTCAATTTGGTTAAATTGATTGTTATTTTCTTGTTCTCGCTTATATTTTTCTCAGTTATAAATTTGATGTGTTTGTTTGTCTTGCAGAGAAAAAGAAACTGAGAAAACACCCATAATAAAAAGAAAACAACCTTAAAGGGTGGCAAAAAAA
Source organism: Arachis hypogaea (assembly GCF_003086295.3). Taxonomy (NCBI): domain Eukaryota; kingdom Viridiplantae; phylum Streptophyta; class Magnoliopsida; order Fabales; family Fabaceae; genus Arachis; species Arachis hypogaea. Next base: position 12,696,555 of record NC_092055.1, read on the forward strand.
CAAACCCAATCTGACAAGGAGTAAGTTTCTCGAATCTTATTGATACTTTCATTTTAGGTGTATTGATACTTATTTTATGAACTTTCAGAACTGAACAAGCAAAAGACAACACTGCAGAAAGAAGAAGGAAAGCGTTGGAGACGATAAGAGAAAAGAGATAAAAAAATGATGGAGCTCAATCAACACACATTGCTCCGGATCAGTTTGCCTCAACAGAGGCACGAAATGAATCCTCTGAGACGTAAGATTCAATTTCTTATACCAAGTTCTTTTCCTTTCTTTGCTTACTTTTGATAGAACCTTTTGTAATTCCTCTAGATTCAATTAATAATATTTATTTATCTTGGTTAGACTGCCAACTGTAAATCTAAAAAGTGGACCACTCTTGCAGACTTAGGGAAGCTGCGCACCGTCTGTAAATGCCCAAGACAATACCAGGTTTGTTGCACTCTTTACTTTCGATTCGGTGCTTTCCAAAAAATGAATTTGATATGTTTCTAGACATCTGCTTTTAATCCTGGTTTCTAATTTTAATTTGTATATTTTCTTTTTAGGAAAAATACCCCAGAATCCACGGTAAAATATTTTAGAAAAAAGAAAATTCATCCAAGAAAGACTTTTAAAAGTCCACCAGTGTAAGTTAAAAATATTTATGTTACTCTATCAGATTTAGGTAATTAAATTTTGTTTAATTAATCTCACAGAAAACGTGTTTAAACGTCAATAGCGCTACACCCAATTCTGATCTACAAATCATTCAGGTTCAACAAGAAACTCATTTTGAACCTTTGAAGATGTGAGCTTTTCAATGTCCATATTCCCGTTTCTTAGAACAAACTCTAATTATTCAATATTAACTTCTTCCTTGTTTACATTCCTTAGAAATCCTCTTGCGTTGTCTCTTCCAAGTTCTCTTCAGGAAGAGTTGATCAATGATGACTTTATCTGTGTCCCTCCAGAGAGTCAAACACAACAAACCTCTGATAAAGAGTAAGTTTATAAATATTTGTTCACCACATGAATCTTGTTCGATTCTGTGGGCTTGGTAATTTTAAATCATTACTGATATATTTGTTGTTTAATGCAGCAGCTCTACACAACAACAACAACAACAACAACAACAACAACCTGAATTGTAAGTTTTACCATTATTCATCACATTGCTTAATTTAGATTATTGGATTTGGTTATTTTAAATCACTTGATAGATAGTGTGTTCAGGATTTAGGGTTATTTTAAATCACTTCAACATCTATCAATGCAGCAGCCCTCTGGAACTACAACACCAGCCCAGCAAAGAAGCAATAGTGCAGCAATTAGAAGTAGAAGTAGATGTTAATGTGTAAGTTTCACTGCTTATACAAATCTCAATAATTTCAGTTTACTACATGTTTTAATTGTAAGTTTTATCTCTTCTGTTTCTTACAGCTGCCCTCCGGAACCTAAAAAACAGGCTGTCGAAATATTTCACCGAGAAAAACAGAGCCAAAACCTGCATTCTCTCTTACGAGTTATGTTATTGAAGAATTATTGAAAGATGAATATTTCTATAAAATTTCTGATGATGAGTAAGTTGACCATAAAAGTTCTTTTTATTAATTTAAATGAGTTATTTTTGAACTGTTATCTGTTTAATATAGCAGCCCTAAAAGTTCTTTTTATTAATTTAAATGAGTTATTTTTGAACTGTTATCTGTTTAATGCAGCAGCCCTGTCGAACAAGAATAGCAACCGAGCCAAAGGGAAGATGATATGCCTTCCTTTAACCTTGGGATAAGTCTACCAGCATCTCAACCAACTGATCCCTCTGAGCCGCCTGTTTCACAACTTGAAGTCCTGGCAGAGGCGGTGGTAGATGCTGGAGTGACGGCAGCATTAAAGTTTGCTGAAGCAACAACTTCCGAGCCACCGTTTCCGGTAGGGGTGTTCGCGGTGCGGTTTGGTTCGGTTTTTGAGGGAAAAGTCATGCGATCCGATCATCTAATTAAACTACGGTTTGATTTGGTTCGGTTTTTTTGTCAAGGCCATCCGAACCAAACCAAACCAATGAAATCGGTTTAGTTTGGTTCGGTTTGTTCGGTTTTTTCAATCAAATCAAAAAAAATTCTACCATACTATTATGCAAAGTCATAACATTGAAATTGACAAACAGAAATACACAATAGCTAACAAAGTCTTGATACTCACACCAATTACATTTAGTTCTAGGATACTGTGGATTACTAGTTTCATCTTTAGTAAAGTGATCCCATGTTCAAGACCTAGGTCTACAAGATTTTCTCTTACCTTCATCGGTCTCAGTTTCAGCGGAGTCATCAATGGGAGCTTCTTCAACAGCCCGCCTTTTCCCTTGGCCTCTACTAGCAAGCTTCCTTGTGTTTCAATGAGGAGTTGGGAAAGGAGGCAATGCAGTCGGAGATCTGATACTTGTTGATTCATTCGGAAGAGGAACTGGCGGCAATCCAGATTCACCCATATTCTCATTTGAACTGACGTCAAACTACATAAATAAATACAATAAATCAAGGCCAGAAACACAACAACAAATAAATTAAAAACCAGCAATAAACTGCATAGTAAATCATTAACCAGCAATCCAGCAATACCAATTACCAAGTTATCAACATTCAAGAATAAATCAATAACCAGCATCCAGCAATAAACTGAACAATAAATCTATAACCAGCAATCCAACAATATCAAATTATCAACAATAAACTGAACAATACACTGATCTCAATAAACTGAACAATAATTCAATAACCAGTAATACCAAATTACCAACAATAAACTGAACAATAATATGAACAATAAAATGAACAATAAACTAATTTCAATAAGCTGAACAATAAACACTTAAACAGCAACCAGCAAGGCAGCAAGCCAGCAAAAATACCAACAATAAAATAATTCATCAAATCAACAATGCACCAGTAAATAAACAGCAAGTAGCAACAAATCAACAGTGTACCAGTAAACATCAAATGGTTCAAATTACCTGAATCGGTGGCTCGGGCTCCATATTGACTTGGGAGGAAGGGTGAGTGGGAGACTGGGAGGTGTTGGGAGTGGGTTGAACTGATGATCGTGGCCAGAGAACCCAGAAACAATGCTGGGTGGTGGCGTCTCAACGGCGACGGTGTGGTGCTGTGCTGCCCTGTTGAGTCAATGGGTGGTGGCGTGTTGCTGGCCTTCTGGGTCAGTGGGTGGCGTGCTGGCCTGATGTGCGACAGCTTCGTGTTGGGATCTCTGCTCTGTCCGCATCTCCGTGAAGAGGAAGGCTTCGGTGTTGGGATTCGGAGGAGCGAGAGCGACTGAGTAGTGAGAGATTGGGGACATTTGGGTGCGCAGGTGTGGAGAATTGGAGAAGAGAGAGCGACTGAGTAGTGAGTAGTGAGTACTGAGCTAGGTTAGGGATTGGGGATTTGGGGGTTAGGGTCAGGGATGCTCACACTTGCGCAGCAGCTTTCATTCGTTTGGGGGGGTGGGGTTAGTCATTTTTAGGCTTTTTTTTCCTAACCGGTTCGGTTAAGTTTGGTTCGGTTAGGGTTTTCATGGTCAAAACCGAAAATTGAACCGAACCGCAAAAAAAATAGAAAAACAGGTTTTTTCGATTTTCGGTTAATTCGGTTTTCGGTTATTTTGATTCAGTTCGTCGGTTTAGTTCGGTCCGGATCAGTTTTGAACACCCCTACTTGTCAGCTGCTGCAGTTTTAAAAACTCCAGAAAAAAAAATAAAAATCTCAAAAGAGTTTATCAAAAAGTGTTATCATTGGATGACACATGTAAAAAGGACAAAAAACAGTAGCAATGAATATGATGCAATATTCGTCTTGAAACATGAGGCGCTTTATGAGGGGTTAAGAGAATATTTCATGTCTCTAATACCCAGAGAATAAGTGCATGCCTCGGTAAATTCTTTCCAAATTGCTTTAACAATAATAACTTTTCTAAACACTCTTATACAGTATATCTCATAACTTTTCTTCGTGTAGGTTGTCAGTATACATATCATTATTCTCAACCAAATCAAAGTTTGGCGGTATCAAGAACAAATATATATTGTGCCACTAGATATTGTGGTAAGCTAAATTTTTTATTCATTGCTGATTCCTGTTCAGTTCAGTCAGAATGTTAATATTGGTTCACCTGATTCTTATGTGTTCTGTTGAGTTCTTTTGCATGAAGAAAACTTTTTTCTTCATGAATGAATATTTTTCACGTCATATTCAGCATATGAATTGTGTTCGGTTTGGTGAAAATTTGATTTAACTGATCTTCGTTTTGCAGAATTTTATGTTGGGAACACATGGCGTGGAGTACATTGATAAAACGACAAACAAGGCATACCGGTTTGATATTGAGTAGTATGCCCACCACCGCCAGTTTCTTGACAAAGAAAAACTTGCTTCGCATCCATTTGTAAGTTGTACTTTCTAAAAATTCTTCAATAATTCTCTCATCTGTTATTTGTTTCCACTGAAATATTCTATCATTTATCCACAATTCAGCTATTTGTGCCAATTTGCAACGGAGCTCATTGGTGGTTGTGGATTGCTGATGTCAAGAAAAAGAAATTCTATGTGCTTGACCCTATCAATAAGCCAAAAAAACATATACCTGAATCAAGAGTGATGCTGAACAAATTTGTTGTAAGTTATTTTTCTTGTAAATTATTCAAATAATTTAGTACATGAAATGAGTTCGATTCATTGTTGATGCTTTTTTTTTTGTGTCCCTTTCAGGGATTAATAATTTCTCAGATGAGGGTTTACGCTGGGGCGGAACCCTTAATGGAAGATGGGCTGGGAAAAGAAGCAGAGTATATCCAACTGAATGGTCAACGTACAGAGTAATAAGAATCTTTCTCTTCTATAGTCCTATATTTAATATATTTTATTTTGTATACTATTAATCGCATTATACTGAATTCTTGCTTAGCTATGATTGTGGAATATACGTCATGAAATGGCTTGAAACAATCGATCCACAAAAGATCAAGAGCGGGAAGAGATATAAATATAGAGCTTGGACACAAATAAGTACTTTCTAAATTAATAAACTTCTTTCTTTTCTTATTTCAGTTGAGTTCATTTGTTATGTAACTAATTCCTTTCAATTGAAATGTAGGAAGAGATTGATGACTTCAGGTACCAATATGGTCCAAATCTTCTGTTGCATGAAATGAACAAAATCAGAAAGCAAGTGATTTGGGAATCTGAAGCAATAAGACTGCCAAAGCCTTCTGCTGCCCTCTCTAGCCCGTATTGTAAATTCACATATGAGGATTTAGATAGTAAATAGGATATACTATGATTCACTGGTTGTATTTGACAATATTTTGTTTAACTTGTTTAAAAAAGCAATGTACATATGTGAATATTAATGTAAATGCTAATCTATGCATCTAATCTTAATATCAATAATTTTTTCAATGTATTCAAGTACTCATCTGAGATGTTAATTTATAAATCTCTTGGAACTGTCTGGCTGCTGTTTTATTTCAGGTTCTCAGTGATTGCAATCAGTGTATTTACAAATACATTAGAAACACCAAGAAACACAGTGAACCGAAATTAATACACTAGTCGAACCGAAAGTTTCAAAGACATTGAACTCTAAACCCATAAAACTCTAAAACCCTAAACCCCTAAACCTCTAAAACCCTAAAACCCTAAAGCCTAACACTAAACCCTAAACCCTAAAATCCTAAACCCTAAACCCTAATCTATAATCCCTAAACCCTAAACTCTAAACCTTAAAACCCTAAAGCCTAACACTAAACCCTAAACCCCTGAACCCTAAATCCTAAACCCTAAACAATGAACCCTGATTCCCGTTTCTCAAAACAAATTCTAATTATTCAACTTAGAAATTAATACACCGAATCAAAAAACTGCATATATCAATATAGAATTTCACAAAAAAAGTGACTATTCATGAAACAGTAACAACAGTCAGAAATTACCCCTGCTATAACCATGGTGAACCAAAATTTGCTCATGGGTGAAAAAAAATTTACATTAATAAAAACTAAAATTTGTACAATCCTCTCTTGGATAATTCATATCTGGTGCATTGTAAAGAGTGGAGCTTGACTGAATCGATGATGCAGAGTCTAAAAGGTTCAACTACAAAAGACATAATTAATTATATATTAGCAAAATGAACAATTGAATTTTTAACTAATCAAAAGCAAGTCAATTTTACCTCGCTTGGAGCTGTCTCTTTCTTTTTCTTCATGGCATTTGAGATCTTTTTTTCCAGGTTTGATCCAAGTCTGTTCTTGGGCCGACCTCTTGTTTTGACACGTGGTGGGCTTTGAAGGTCATTCACATTGCTTAATGTCGCTTCTTCGTGTGTTAACAAACTTTTTCCTTTGCTTCTCTCTTGATATTCTTCCATCTCCACCATGACCTTGTCAAATGAGGTGTAGAATTCTGGTCAACTCTTCAGACTCGGATGCAAATTCACATATATTGTGCGACCAAAACACCAATTCATCAAATCTCTTACTTCTCAGCTCCAATAGAGGTTCATCTTGGCTGCTCTTGATGTGTGTATGCCTCCTCTTTATGTTCTTGCTCCAGCGATCCAATATGTATTTCGGTGCCACGTTATCCACTCGCTCAAAGTTTAGAACGCTTAGCGAATGGCGGCACAATATGCCCCTAGACTCAAACAGCAAGCAATGGCACTTCACATCTCATGATACTGCGTCGTAGGTGACGACAAACTTGTGGAATGTGGAGTTGGAAACCTGTTCTATGACTTCATATGTTGTGAAACCTAGGGTGGAATACATTAATCTTGTGATACAGTTCACTTTACCTCTAAATTGAGCTTGAACTTCCCTGAACTTCTCATGGGTATATACATGCTGAAACTGTGCCTCTATTGCTGATTTTGTTGCACACGGTATCAGGGTGTGAAAATCTGCATCATCAAATTCTCTCTCTGCTTGCTAGGCAATTGTCGTATTGCTTCACAAATTGTCTCAAGGAGCTATTCCGTGTGATGAACTTGTTGAAAAATGAATGCATACTCTCGCTCCTTTGTGTGCTTCTCATTCCAGCCTAGAAGTGGTGATCCAAGTAAACTGGAATCCATATATGCCGATCCTTGTATAGCTCTGCAAAACAAACCAAACCCATAAGGTATTGTGAACCGAAAACAGTGCATGCTTTGGGAAAAAAAGATATGAGCATGAAAATAATTCGAATTGAAACCTCAATTACCTAAAAGCCACTTGTTGCCTCCGAGGCCATACTTTGTAAGGAAATCATTCCAGTTTCTGTCAAATGCGTCTTTTGTGTACGAGTTCTAAACAACATGGCTCATCTCTTGTTCAATATCAATGTGTCCCTTGTAGCCGTTTAATTTGCTTGGGATCTTCTTCATAATGTGCCAGATGCACCAGCGGTGAATTGATGTGCATTGATCGGTAAGAATACCTTTTGGTGCCTTTCCTCCCATACAACGTAGCCAACACTCAAATAGCCATTTGAATGATTGGATGTCCTCATTTTTCATCAGCGCGCATCTGAGAAGTGTCGACTGGCCGTGGTGATTCACGCCCACAAAAGAACCTAAAACCAAATTGTACCTGCATAAATAACAAGCAGACCGTGGTGAACCGAAATATATACATGCACTGAACATCAAAATATATTTGAATGAACCGATTACCTGTTTGTGTTATAGGTGGTGTCAAATGAAACCACATCTCCGAAATACTCAAATGCAGCCCTGCTTCTTGCATCGGCCCAGAATGCATGTTTAATGCAGTGATCGCCTTCAAGGTTGAGCTCAAAGAAGAAATTTTGGTTCTTCTCTTTTATTCTTACTAGGTACTTCCCAAATTCTTTGGCATCATCTTCTTCGGAAATATTCCATACTTCCTTTATGATGTAATTCCTCACATCTTTTTCAATAAAACCTAGTTCACGGTGGCTGCTAGCTACTGCCACAAATTATTGGTAAGTTTTGCTCAGTCTGATTCTGGCTTCCTCGTAGATTTCGATGGTGCGACGCACAAACATGCTAAGCTCCTTGTGTTGTTTGAGCATCTCAGCCTGGTCTGGACAGCAAGGATGCGAGTGATTCAGAACAACTTTGGACATTGTCCAAACACCGACGTCCTTCATTATGTGTACATAAATCCTGGCTGGACAGTTTAACCCAGCTGAGGGGTTTGCCTTCAGAGTTGGAGATATCTTGGATTTCCACCTCCCCTCTCTGGTGCATACAATTAGTTGATTCTTAATCTTGTCTCCGTCCCGAGTCTTTTTCCTTATTTTTGTAAAAAAACTGGCAAGTTTGGAATAATGTTTGTAGAACTTTGCAGCTTCTTATAGTGTCTCAAAAATCATCCCCACATTTGGGACAAATCTTTCATCCACAACACAGCTGGTCTGCACGGTGAACCGAAAACTTCATTAACGGTGAAACAATTCTATAATACTTACCGAACCGAAAGGTTACTAACAGTAAACGAAAGATAATCCATTATACAAAACCAAATTCAAAACAACTCTGTCTACAATTTAGATAGTATCAATTCAATTCAGATTCAGATCACCTCCGTACATTCAATTCAATTCAAATAAAATTAGCAATTGCATTCCATTAAATTCGATTCAAAATTCAATAATCCAAACCTCATTAAATTGATGCATTTCCAAAGAATAATCGCACTCATTCAACTGATTTGAAGTTGATTCATTGATTGTTTCAATTCAAAACTCCATATCAAAGAAAAAACAAAGAAGAAGAAGAAGAACGACGAAGCTAATTACGTCAAAGTCAATCCAGATCCATAATGCAGAGAACAAGGAATTTTATTAGGTTGAAGAACGAAAACGCGACAAGAGAACAAAGTTTACGTTGAGAAAGGTTTACGTTCAGAAAAGTTTATCATGAAGAAAAGGTTTACATTATATACGTTATATGAGGCGCGTGTATAACAAACGACTGTGGGGTAAGGGATAGCGCGTGTGAAGGAAGTTGCTTGGATAACATCCATGTATTTTTTACATGGATGTAGAGCTTTTTCGAATATAATAAAATATTTATGTATAAAATATATAATTTAAAAATATATTACTTTTTGTGATTTATTATTTAAATCGGTTAACTACTAAAAAGTAGCAGAAGTTGGATTGGTTAACGGATTTGACAAATTTTTTCGTTTTTTGAGCAGTTCTTTCTTTCCCAAGCGAGTTTTACCTTGAACCAGACCCGTTTGATGTCAATTCCTAATTAATTGGTTCGAATCAGTTGTTTCAATCTCATTCTCAGAGCCATGTTAGTGACCTAAATTATGCTACCTTAATTCTCAATTCTTCACCACCACTACCACCCCCACCCCAACCCCAATCCTTGCCACCACCATTCAAATCCTTTCTCATCCAAATCTCATCCCCAGCTTTCGCCACTGTCACCGCCTCCTTTTCACCCTCCTTCAAATCACATATCTCACTCTTCTCCTTTGCTTCTAACCCAAATTTCAATTACGTTGCTTCATTTTCCTTTCATTCCATTTTCACACTCTAAGGTAGCGTTTGGTGGAGAGATAGAGACGGAAAGACTGAGATTGAGAGACAGAGACTAAGAGATAGAGATTGAAATAAATCTCAGTATTCTGTTTGGTGTAAAATGGGAGACAGAAATTGAAACAATAATAAAACTCTAATTTAATTTGCACAGAATTAATTAATTAAAATGAGGGTATTTTAGGTATAAAATGTCATTAAAGTTTCAGTCTCCATCCTTAAAAATTTTAGTCCCCTGTGTCCCTACTTTTTGGAGGTACTGAAATACTGAAATTTTAGAGACAGAGACAGAAATTTTAGTACCAGTCTCTGAACCAACAAACATAATACTGAGTCTCAGTCTCTGTCTCATTACCTCAAAACAAACGCTACCTAAATCTTCCAATTTCATTTTTTGATTTGCTTCATCGCTTTGTATTCATATCAAGATGCGACAATTATTAGAGTGTTGGCTCCTAGGGTTGGCTTTGATAATATTGTACTTCATCTCGCGAGATCTTCTTGTCGACCATTTTTGTTTCTTACTCGTTTGATTTATTTGTCTTTGTGAAAATTATCATTGTTGTCGTTGTTTTGGTTGCTAGTGCTATTGCGGTTATCGTACGGTTTTGGTGTGGACACAGGTCTAGCAGATTACTATATGCTTCCAAGGATGAGATCTAGCGAAGGAGAGGTTGTGGAAGGGACTGAAAAAACTAATAGCAGTAGCAACAGCAATAACGACAGTGGCGTATGTGGTGGTGTTGTTGCCACCTCTTTTCACAAGAGTTGAGTTGGTTGGGGGGGGGTAACTGTCTACTCGTTCTCTAATACTGCCAAGGATTCGACGGTTAACGACCAGAACAGAAACAACGACGACAACAGTAACATAAATGTTGAAGTGGACCTTAACTAATTTGGTGGTAAAGGAAAGGAGGCTGCAGTGGTGGTAGTGGTGACAATGGTAGCGGTGGTGGTAGTCGCTAGAGATGAGAGTTGGAAGATTTTGGATGATGGTGGCAAAGGATTCGGAATTAGAGTGGCGGTGATGGTGAAGAGTTAGAATTTGGTGGGGTAGGTTAGATTCAAAAAGTTAGTCTAAGAATTTTGAATAATTACAAGTTCAGGTATTTTTGTTAACTGAAGGCTATCTTTCATAGGTACAAAATTAATTTCATTTTTTAAGATATATTTATCAACATTCTAAATATTTATAATATTTATAAATAGAAATGATAGTTTACTTATCATATGATAAAACTAGGGACCAAAGTCCCGAGAAAAAAGGAAATTAGAATTCATATGATTTAACAAATCTGAACATTTCTAAGCCAAACACATGCATATTAACAACCAAATTAAATTACAAAAAATGCCACCGAGTTAGCAAAGGAAACTTTTAGTCAATGGAATCAGCAATCTCACCTAACTTGTATAAAGGACGACCCAAAAGATATTCATACCGTGACTTTGGCACAAGATTTACAATAGATAGGACCACCACCAAGCAACTGGTTCTTCGATCTTACCAACTTTTAAACTCTCTCAAGCTGTGTTTCTCTTCTGTTACCGACCTACAGTGAGTAAAATGGTTCTAGAGTCGGTCCATTCAAACACACTGATGCGATCGAAAAGTGCCATTTGAAAGCAATTTGACTATCGCTTTCTCAATTCGTTGAGAACCTGAGCCAGGTCTCAAAATATTAGCATCTCCCCATGTTAAGCATGTGCTGTTTCCAGACTCACCTAAGCACCATCCACCAGGAACAACTGATCCAGGACTCCGTCTCAGAAGGTTTTGGTCAATTAGATCAAGCACAGGATCATCTGGTTGAAATTTCCGAGCGAAGGCAGCTCCACTGCAAATCATGTCATCAAAATCACTGGAATTAAGTGGTCGAGGATCACTTATGTGATGATGGTTGTCATACATACCATATAATAAGTTCTGATTTATGACTGTCCTGTTGAACTGACGTGAATTACAAAGAACAGAAGGGAAATAGTTGGACAGGGACCAGGGTGTGTTTGCAAAATACATCAGCAGTAGCCGTGGGAGGTTGTCTGCTCCCAAGATGCAGAACTCCAGAAAACGAGTCAGGATAGAAAAAGAGGAACCTACACAAAAAGGAGTTAGTACAATTAACACAACTATCTCCGAAGAAAAAAGAATATTGCTAGATGAAATTATATATATGATAATAATTCTTTTTTAAAAAAATGGTACAAAAAATATCAAGTAATTTAAGCAATTATGAGAAAACCACGGAAGAGAAGGCAAAAACAAAGGATTTGGCTCCTCTAAAGTGAGGGATTAACCTTGAGGATACAGCCCAAAAATAGCCCATAAATTGATAAGAAATTGAAGTAAAGTTTAGATAAGGACAAGAGCAACAAAAATGGATCAGTTAAAATGTCAAGTATTTATAAGTAGTAGCTAATTTATAGTTTAAAATCTATACTCTAATATAATTGGCTGAAGATAAAGTTTTTTTTTATTGGAACAGAGTTTCGACCCGCAATGTTGTATGGATCAGAATTCTAGGCAGTGAACTGCAATCACAGCCAAAAGGAAGAATATCACAGATGAGGATGCTGCAGTAGATAAGATTACTCATATAAATAAGTTAAGAGAAGTAACTTATGATGGTTGGGGCAAGGAAGATGACCTAAACATGCCAGGATTATGTAAGATAAAACAGACAATCACCCTTCAAAGATAGTACATCAAACTGAAAAAGACATAAACAGACACTAGTTAATAGTAAGGTACACGGGGCACCAAGATAACTTCAGTATGTGACTTGCTTATGGTTTTCATTTCCAATTTTCATCTCTAACCAGATTCTACTGCTCATCTTGCTAAGCTCACATTCTCCGTACACTATTTCAGTTCATAAATGGAAACCATGTGATTCCAAAGCTTCCTTCAGAACTCTAATTTATCCTATATTCCACCTCTACTGTATCTGAAAGCAAAATTCCATAATTTCATTGCACCAGATACACCTTACTGGAAATGAAATCACTATTTTAGCATAAGCTTTAGCTTTAGGTGCATTCAGAAAAACTGATGCTGCAGTTTGTGAAGATAGCAACATCAAGCACGATTTAAGTGAAAATTATGTCAATTGTTTAACAACAATCACAATCATATCTTTTTCTATTGATGTTGAAGTTTATAGCCTCTATTACCAATAAAATGAAAAGCTAAAAGTACATGCAGACTCAGAGCAAAGGCATTCAACAAAATCATACCTGTAAAAACGCGGAAAGCACTAGGGAGATCTCTCTTCTGAGTGGCATAAAACATGTCAGTCCCTTCAGCAAGATACAGGCCTGGATCAACAATAATGGGTCTCAACCTCCTCGACCTACAGCATTAAAAGCTATGAAAAATAAGTATCACGACTATAGTTCATTCAGCATCAAACACTTGAGAATTGCAATTCCCTCTCCAAAACACTACAAACAATAAAAAAGACTTAATTTCCACACACTAGCAAATATAAAATAACTTCATAATGTAAGCTAGTTTTGGGATCATGGTGAGAAACTATTAACCATGATAAATACCTACCTTCTAAATTTCAATTAACAGAAGGAGAACTTTGAAACAACAATTGAGTTGTCTTTATATAATCTCGAAGACATGGATTGAAGGCAGTTAGCCAAGTTAGATGGCCTGCATTATAATCCATTTGGCTATGGTCCTTTTCCGGACTCTCCATAATCCAGGATGCTTCGTACCAGGCTTCCCTTATACTTCTATTGAGTATCTGTATCTATACTATATATAATGAGGATTTTGAAAGTGTTGATGTCTAACTTTTTTTCCTAAAATACCTTTCATTATATATAATTTACAAAAAAGAATTATTATTTCCAAGATTTGAATTCCAGTAGTCAAATTATAAACTCAACTAATCCAACATTTATTATTTTTATACATATTTAATACATAAAAGAGTGAATCAATAGGCACTACACTAGTGAGTATAATGCAATTTTAAAACAATAAACGCATAAAACTGAACATTAGCTAACTCTTTCCAGCCAATATAGCTTGAATGATTCACAAAGTTCATATCTTTAGGCAGGAATGACATGATGTGAAGAAGATCTGACAATACACAAAAAATAAAAAAATAAAAATCAATGCACCAATTCATATAAACAAATACATACATAACCGAACCCAAAAAAAGAGCCACAAATGCAGCAAATAAAAATACACCATACCATACCATCTTGGGTAGCAAGCGGGTAAGCATCAGCACTAAGGCTAACAAACCAATCCCACTTCAAGTTCAACCGAATTAGTATCGACGCTGCGTGAACCGCAAGCGAAACGGGCGAGGATCCTTTCTGGTACGCGAAATCGGGTTTCCCCATAACATGAACATTCTGTGCGGCTTTGAAAATAGGGTTCGACTGGACAGTGAGAGCCACGCGCTCGCGGTCCGCATGGGAAGCGGAAGGGTCGAGATGGAGGAGGTACTGGTTGAGGGGATGGTAGGTGGCGTGGAGGAGTCGGATGATCCGACCCGAATCGGAACGTGACCCGGAAATGAGGTAGGCGATGGAGGGAGGGGGAGGGTTGGCCTTGGTAGAGTCGTAGATGATGCGGTGGTTGTGGGCCTGGTGGGCCGGGAAGAGGAAAGGGTCGGGCCCGGAATGTGGGCCCGTGGAGGATGAGGAAGTGCAGAGGGAGAAGATGAAGGTGATGGAGAGGAGTGAGATGGCTAGGAAAGTGTAGAGGAGGAGGGTGGGCTTGTTGTTGGGTTTAGGGTCTCTGAGTGAGAAGAGGGTGGAGAAAATGGGTTTTGAGGTGAGGATTGAAGACCACTGATGTTGTTGTGGTGGTGGTTGTGATTGTGGTGGCGTTGGTGCTGCTGCTGCTGTTGAACCCGAATTTTGCATTTCTTTGGGTCTCTTCTTTTTTCTTTCTTTGTGAAGTTTGACGGGAAGCTGGAAAACGGTGGTTCGAAGTTTCCAAGTTTGGTTTTTCTGGTTTCTTAGGTAACGTTTGTTTGCAGAAACTGTAACTGAGATTTGGGGACAAAAATTCAGTATTATATTTATTGAGTTAGAGATTAATACTTAAATTTGTGTTTTTGTCTAAAAGATTTTAGTATTCCAGTATTTTCAAAAAGTAAGGATGCTAGAGACTGAGATTTTTAAAGACAAAAACAGAAACTTTAATAATATTTTGTACCTAAAATACTCCTATCCTAATTAACTAATGTCAACTTTACCCTTTCTTCAAATCAGATTAGGGCTTCAGTGTGAGCAGCCCCTCACTCCATCTTCTCATTTGTTCTTCGAAGTCTAGGTTGCAGCCTCTGCATTGCCAGTGTCAGGACAACCACCACGTTGCCGCCGTCGTAACCACCGCAAAGTAAGTGAGTCGCCGTCGAAGTTCGTCTTCCTAGGCCACGAGTTCTCATGTCTTCATTTTCTCCTTCACAGGACAACGTTCGAGGAACCCAGTTGAAAGAGTCTCCGCTGTTGCTGTCGAGTTCAACAACTTCCTTGCCGTCGTCATAGGTTGTGTAACCTAGGTTAGTTATGGCCAAATTTCTTTAACTGATTTTGTTCGTTTTTTTATGTCGCAACTTACGTTCTGTGGATTTGGTTCTTTGTTCTACTAGATGCATAGAAAGAATATTTCTTTTTCTCTCTTCAATGCGATTCGGTTCTTTGTTCTAATGTATAGATGCGGAGATAGCTTCTATGGATTTGGTTCTATGTTCTCATGTCTTATTTCATTAATTTTGTTTGTGCTGTGCTTCTTATGAATTGGTCTTGGTCATACTTGATTTTTTTGGAATTCATGTTTATGCAGCTTTTGATTTTGAACTTTTCATGCTCTTTTTACATAATTTACGTCTGTTTAATGTGAAATTGTATAAATTATTTTGTAAATGTATGATTGTTGTGGCTATAACCAGCTCACTCACGGTGATTTCTAAAATTGCTATGGATGAAAATTTTGTTAGCTTAGTTGTAATTTAAAGAGTAGTGGCACTCCAGTAATATACTTTGATATTCAACTATAGCTAATAAATTTTATACAACTGCACCAAGCACTTTATTTGAAATTGGGTTGCACTTTGTTAGGGGAACATGTTAATCAGCATCAGTTTTGCAAATTTAACATATTTTAGGAGTTGGCTAAGTTACTGTTATCTTTACTAAACCCCTCTCTTATCAAATGAAGTAGAATTTTTATTTTAGCTTAAAGGGTAAAAGGTACGATAGTCTTGAGTCTATTGAATCTTCAAAATTAATGATTATTAAGTTCATTTGAATTATTTAATCTCCACAAGTCTAATTAACTTTTTTTCTTTTTAGTTGCGTGACTTGTTAAGATTTTGTTAGTTAGTATAAGCCCAACTATTTTTTCAGAATCTGCACAAGTCTAATAGCCTTTTCACGTTTTCTTGGTTAACTTCTTACGATGAATAATCTCAACGACATTAATATAATTTGTATGATAATCATGGATGGTTCGAAGTAATAACTCTTAACACAATCTAAACCACAACAGTTTTTGGAAGACTTTGATTTGCTTAAAATATCTGAAAAAGTCACTTTCAGTATATGAAATGAGAGAGAAAAATCGATATTTTCATTTAATGTGTGTTTCTATTGTATTTCCTGTTTTGATTTCCAATTGAAAATAAATTAAAATTGAGAAGTAAATAGTGTTAACGGTCTTTTGGTTCCAGTTTCTTGATCTTGTTTTTGGTTCTAAGAAGATATAGCAGATTTTGCATCAAGAAGTGTTAGATTTATTTGAATGTTTATGCGTTTTTTAATGTAATGACTTTGCTAGGAAAAAATGGAGTAGTCGAAAATTATTAAGCGATGCGTGTATTTTTATGAAGAGATGAGATCCAAGCATGAAGATTTGATGTTGTTTTTTGTGCTTACGCTATTTGTTTACTTTAGGGATAGAACTAGTGGCTAACTATCGTTTGGCGGAAGAATGAATAGTAGAATTAGACGTGAGACTTTAGAGCGTATTGTTGGTGAGGGTGATAGGAATTGTATTTGGGAGTTGAGAATGAACATAAATGCCTTTGCTAATTTGTGTGAGTTGCTCCAAATTCAAGAAGAACTTACTGAAGGGAACATATGTGATCAGATAGAAGAAGAGCATGAAGAAGAATGTGATGCTGGTTCCTTGGGGTATATGAATGATAGTACCAACATTTTATTTTTTATTTGAAAAGAATATAGTGAGAGCACTGGTGAAGTAAAAAAGACTAGAGTGAGAAAGAGAAGAAGAGATGTTGAACCTGTACTCATTTTAATTTTAATAATGAAATATACTGAAATATTTTCTCAAACTAGTTATTACAATTTGTCATTTGCCTATTTGAATTCAAAAGTCAAATTACAACTTAAACAACAATACTATGAGCAAGACAACACAGACTATAGAAAACAACAAGTTAAAGGAACGCTAACAATTTCAGATATACAACATCAGTATGAAGATTTTCAACTCATTCGATCGTCGTCAAATTAGAATTCAGTTGACAAGAGCGATCATCTCCAATGTCAAAATGTTGGATACTTGGACCTGCCCGTCTAAACCATCCACATCGTCTTACAGGACAGGCGTAATACTTTCTACCCGGGGTTGGCAATGCTATTTGAGACTTGTAATGGAGCTCTTAAACCATACTCACAAAAACATTCCCTCGTTACATTCCCGCTACCGTACGAACCATTTATAGATCTTCTACTTGTGGAAACCATTGTTAACTAGGCTGCTATACATGTAACAGTAAGCAAAATTCATTTACCAAGTTATCAAGAAATAATAACACAACACAAGAATGAATCAACAAGTCTAAATAAAATTATTTAATGAAGTTAATCATAACAAATTTTCCAATTCAAGATATTTCCTACATGTTTGAAGATGAAACTACACCAGTTAAGGCATGTGATGATTTGGTATACAATGTTGACATTAGTGGTAAGGCAGTTCAGTTTTGATGTCTTGTCGATATTTGCATCTTGTTACATTGTTCTTTTTGCTTTAGAAATTGTTGTTATAAACTATCATGGTTTGATTCAAGGAAATATTGGATTTCAGTTTCGGATGATGTACAAAAAGAAGTAGAGGAGGGGAGGGAGACGTCTTCTCAAGTCAAGGGGCGGCGGATGCTACAATTCGATGGCCAGGAGAGGGATCATTCTCTTTCCAAGGAAGAGATGTCTTTGTCATATTTAAAATCTAATGTTGGTATTTCTAGCTCTTCCAATAAATTTTTACACTCCTAATATGTTAGACAATAGTAAAAATACATTTCCAATTCAAGATAACACACCAGTGTGTACTAATTTTGATAAGGAAAAAGAGTGATAATAAGAACATAATTATGATAAATAGTTCTCAAATCATCTTCTTTCTTTTTCTATACAGTAATCATCATAAATAAATTTATAAATATAACAATTACAAATTCACAAATCAGCAATTAACAAGCACAAGTAAGGTAAAAAAAATTTATATAATGCGCAAACCATGAAATCAACACTCAGCAATCACAAATTCTCAAATCTTAAAAAAAGATGACACATAAATCAGAAATATAAAACAACTGAGGGCAAATAAGAATTCGTATATAACAACTTCAGAAATCTTCAACAATTGATGAAGCACAAATCAGCAATTTAAGCAAATCAGGGCAAATCTCAAATCAGGTAATGAGGGATTTACACATTCTCATCCATATGAGGACAAATCAGAAAATGAGGGTTTCACAAATCAGAAAATGAGGGAATAAAAAATCTCTCTATGAAATTATCAACTTTGAACTTCACAAAATTAACAAACAAATAAACTAAATTGACAGAAGATACCAGGTCGGTTGACAGAAAAACAGTGGAGACCAGAGGCACAGCTCTGAGACGGTGGCGACGCAAACCCACGGGCGCGCAAACGGCAGCAATGTCACAAACCTAGGGGAGCAACTGGCGCCACGAGATGAATCAATGGAGAATTGGAAAGTCGTCGTTGTCGTTCGGACCCTTGGAGGTGCTATCGGCGGCGGGTCAGACTCCAGGATTCGTTCACGGGAGAGGAGAGAAGAAAGGGTAGAGGAGAGGAGAAAGGGGATTAGGGTTGCATGCTGAGGAAAATGAAATTGGATTTGGGGGTTAGGGCATTTTTGTAATTTTAAATATTTAGTCTCTACTTTTATTTCAAACCAAACAGGATACTGAGACATAAATCAGTCTTGTACACTTCCACACCAAACACAATACTAATACTTATTTTTGTCTCTGTCTCTTGTCTCTGTCTCTCTGTCTCTGTCTTTTGGTCTCTGTCTTGCAAACGAACGCTACCTAGAAAACAGAGAAGAACAAAGATGGGTCACGGCGTAGAAAGGAGGACAGCGGAACAGCAGATGGCGGAACAAAGCGGCGGCGTGACCACGATCCAAAGAGGCGCACCGGCGGCAGCAAGAGCAGAAGCAACGGAGGAATGACCAGAGACGCAACGCGCTTGTGGTGGTGGTGGCAGCTATGAAACTGTGGTGCCAGCTGCATGCTCCGGTGCCAGCTGCAATGGAGACAATAAGCGCCAGTGGAAGGTAACGATTCTGGTTTCAATGGTAGAAGAAACTAGAAAGAGAAAGGAGAAGACCATGAGGTTGTGTGTGTGAAGTGTGAACTGGACTCAGCTTAAGAAATGTCCTCAAATTATTTAAATATTGACAAAAATATACTCGAATTTTACTATCGACAAAAATACTTTCAAATAATTTAAAAATACAATAAAAATATTCAACAGTAAATATATATTTTCAAAAACAAAAATGCTATTTGTACACTAAAATTAGCCACTAAAACTAGCCAATAATTTAATTTATTTTTAATGTGTATTTATATTCCAACATATATTTTATACTTGTGGGTGACTTTAGTGGCTGATTTTGGTGTACATATAACATTACTCTTTCAAAAAATACCTTAAAAATTAAATTTTGATGCAATTTTTTACTATGATTATAAAAATAAGATATTATTATACTTAAAATTTGGTGATTTTTTGTTAAGTATATATTTTTTTATAATTTTTTTTGTTAACAACCAATAATACTTTTAAAAAATCACAAAACAATATATACTTAACGAAAAATCACCAAATTTTAAGAATAATAATATCTTATTTTTCTAATCATACTTGCAAAAAATTACATCAAAATTCAATCTCTAATATATTTTTTGAGAAATACATATTTAATATTTAATGTTAGTTTTTTTTTGCAAGATTATCTAACATTAAATATGTATTTCTCAAAAAATACATTAGAGATTTTTGATACAATTTTTTGTAAGCATGATTGAAAAAATGAGATATCATTATCCTTACAATTTGGTGATTTTTCGTTAAGTATATATATTTTTTTTGTAATTTTTTTGTTAACAACTAATAATACTTTTAAAAAATCATAAAAAAAATATATACTTAGAAAAAAATCACCAAATTTTAAAAATAATAATATTTTATTTTTTTAATTATGATTGTAAAAAATTACATCAAAATTCAATTTTAAGACATTTTTTGAAAATATATATTTATTATTGGACATTTTTGTCGCGTTTTTAAATTATTTAAAGATATTTTTGTCAATAATAAAATTCAGATGTATTTTTGTCAGCATTTAAATAACTCGGAGGCATTTTTGATAGTTAATCTTTTTTTTTAATTTTGCATCTAAATTTCAATCCGGATCTAGGATTTAAATGATTTGGATTAAAAAACCAAAATGGATATAATTTGGTTTGGACTTTTTTTTCATTTAATATTGGTTTTTTTGGGTTTAAAATCTAAAATCTGAATTTTTTTGCATAACCCTACTAATAGTCTAGTCTAATTCTATCTTAACCACCTAAATTCACTGAAAAAAGTTAAATCTAAGTTCATTCCAATAACTAACTAAAAATTATCCTAAGCAACCTACAATTAACTATCAGGGGATTAAATAACAAAGAAATAAAAGATGATTGTATAATTAACCTGGAACGATGAAATAAGAACAGAGGAAGAAGAGAAGATGAAGAAGGGTGCTGTGATATCGTTGGAGTTAGAGACAGCAGAAGTGGTCGACGGAATGTCGTCAGGACTGATGATGGAGGCAGAGAAAAAAAAAAATAACGGATGCTACGGGTTCTGTATTCTGAGAGTGAGGGCGATAAGGCTGAAACTGAGGTAAGTGATGTAAGAGGCGAGCTAATGGGAGATGAGAAGAGGTAGGGTGTGGGAGGCACTCCTGCGCGATGAGAGGGAGAAGAGAGATGAGTGTTAGGGTTCAAAAATGCGACGACTCATGCACACACATAGAAGACTCTCACGCAGTGTTTTCACACTGAGTCACTGACCAAGCTTTCGCGCGCACAAAAGGGCCACACATGGCATGATTTTGCCTGCAACCAGTCTCGCCCACGCACAAAAAGTAAGGTGTTTACTGTGCGATTTTGTTCGATTATAAGACAAAAAAGTATGACTTAGATTACATGAAATTTTTTGAAAATTCGATATAATTCGATCCAATTATAGAATTTGTGACTTTTTATATAAGAAAAAATAACGTTGATATAATGTTTTAAATAGTGTTGTATTGGTTTGATTTTTTTATTTTATTTAATTTTATTTAAATAATTTAAAATTTAAAAATTATAAAATTTTTAATTTAAAATTAAGATAAATATAATTTAAATTAACGATCTAATTTAATCTAATAAAAAAAATATACTCGTATTATTGTACTCGTATGTTTAATTATGAGTATTACCTAATTAATTTTTGAAATTTTTAGAATACAAGTACAAATATTGAATAATTATTTAATAATTAAAAAAAATATATTTAATAAAAAAAAAGCAAATCTATCTGTACCGTGTACATAATAAAATTGAAATGATAATTTTAAGTTATTTTATTAAAATTAATTTAAATTGTAATAATTTAATTAATAAAAAAATAACATAATATGTATTGTTCGTTTTTTTAATAGGTTGTTTAAGTGTATTAAATCAAAAATAGTTATTAATCGTTTTTGTTAATTTACTTTGTTCAATAAGTAATTTCAAATCTATCAACAAATATTTGTATGTTATTTTAGTAAGAATATATTAAAATTAATTCAAAATTAATAATAATAAATTATTAAAAATTTATAAAGAATAATTTTTTTAATAAACAATAAATAATTTAAAATTACTAAAAAATAATTTAACACTTTATTTTGATATTTATAAAATATATACTTCAAACAACAATATCTCAATATTAATATATAAATTTTATTAATTAATGTAATTTTAGAATAGCAGTTAATCAAGAGAATAAATTTATATAAATTTTTATGATAATTTTAATATTCTCGCATTATAAACATAGAATAAGAATGTATTTATCAATTTGTATCTAAAATTTGTCAATTTGTATCTAAAAATGTATTTAATAAATTTGATTAAGAGATTAAAAAAATTACCTTTTCTTTTACCGTTAGTTTTACTTTTCTTTTTAATTTTTTTTAAGAGTCATTAAATTTTTTTTTTCCTTTTAGAAGTTCGCCAATGAAACCCATGTCACCGCAATCTCCCTCTTTTCTTTTCAAGTTTCAACCTTCCGTAGTTTTCTTTCCTCCCTTACTGATTCTGTGAGGCCATTGACACCATTCAAATTCGTCTGCTCCAACTGTTTCTTCTTTGCTTTCTTGTGGTAATCTTTTTTCTTTGTTTCCCGAGAAAATATAATTTGCTGCTCCAAGAAATTTTCACTGCATATAGCTTCATGGATGATGCATTTGAACCACCCAATCTTTTATTTTCTTGTTGGCAAAAATGAAGAAAGTAAAAGGAAAAAAGTACTGGTCCGCACAATAGGCAGATTTATTTTTCTACTTCAGAGTTCAGCCATCAATAATCTCCTTCGGATAAGAATTTGTTAAAATGAAGTCTAATTGGTCCAAAATTATGCTAATTTTAGATAGGAAAATCAAAATCAAAAGCAAACCTTTCATTGGTTTACTATTATTGTGGTTAGGGTTTGAGACTGCATGTTATATGCCTTTGAAGCTTCATAACTCCCTTTCATGTATTGAAAATTTGATATTAATGCAGGTGTTTTCTTGTAATTTTCTTTCTGCCATACCCTTTTTTTCTTGGTGAGGGATGGTGCAAATTGTGACAATGAGCACTTTGGCAAATTGTGGAAAGAGCATGAAATATGGTTTTTTCTCCCCATCTTTGATGAAACCTTTTAAGCCATTTAGGAGATCCCAAATGGCCTCTGTCAATGGAAGATACTGTGTTTGGAATCATTGTGTTCAGAGTTTGTTCTTAGTTGGGTACCCTTGTTATGTGTTGAGGTATCGTGATTTTAAGGCCGAAGCTGGGTGGTTATTTGGAAGGGGTGAGCAAGGGTTGGATGCAAGTTCTGAGCACAGTGAGAGTGCTAATGAGGATATATTGTTGTTCTTCTTTCAGCTAGACTTAGCCACAAGAGTTCAGGTCTGGTTTCTTTTATACTTCTATAGGCAAGTCAATCATTTATTGCATTGCTTAGATTTTCAGGAGCTTATCTTAATGATTCATTTGTTTGAGAAATTTTGAATGTCAGTATGCTTTAAACATGGAGGAATATGACATTGCGAAGCAGTTGAGGAACAAACTTACTGAGGTTAGTAGCAATTGGATTTCATTTTGTGCACTAAAATGTGGTCTGAGTGTGTAAATTATGTTTCAATTCATGTCAATGTGTTTAAGCATTGAGTTATATTTCAAGCATGATTGTAGTTTCAAAGCATGGTTTGAGCAGCTGAAAATAAAAAAGAAAAAAAATAATTTTTTTGTTGGACAATGCCATAGCTTACAAAAGATACCAAGTTTTGTGAATTTTGTTTACATGCTTGATTAAAGTAGAATTGACATTTTTCTGTTTCTGTTCGTGGCTTTCTTTTATTGCATTTTTTCTCTACCTTGAGTTTATGCGTATGACTATAGCCTCACTGTAAGTATATAACATGAAGCTATAGCACGTGTCAGTGTGTCTCTCTTAATCTATATTTCTGAATTTTATGACTTGTAGCATTGAATTATTTGCAGTTTGCTTGATAAAAAAGTATTTTTGGAAGGTTGAAGCAGAGGTCATCAATCAACAACTGTCAAAAAGGGGACTCTCATCGAAAAGTGAAGCTCAAGATAAAGCTTTGAGTATTATAACTCTTCGGTAAGGTTTCTTTGTCCATTGTATCCAACTGACTTGTTTTCATCAATTTATATATTTATATATTTTCGTTGTTCATCTTCCACGTAAAGTGTTGGTCAAATTAATCACTGACAGCAAATGGTTCTGTCTGCCCTTGCAGTTCTAATCTCCAGAAAGCTATTGAGAATGAAGATTATGCCTTGGCTGCTGAATTACGCAATGAGATTTCGAAACTTGAGGCAGAGTCTCTAGCTGTGTCAGCTAAAGCTTTAGCACATAAAAATGTGCAATTTGCATTTCGGTTGGGGCAAAAAGTGAGACATAAAGTTTTTGGTAAGTGAAATGCATTCCATTGAATACAACAACTAAACCTTATTTCACCAAGTGGGGTCTAATACATGAATCAAAAGTCACCAATGTTCCTTATGAAAATGGATTGCATTGAATAAGACAAATTATTATTAATTGCATTTCCATTTTACAGTGGAATCTAATGACAATGCTGCGACTAGGTTGTACTCTGAAGCATGGTAGTATCTTACAATTCACGATATATATCTCATGATTAGGTACAATTTAACCTATTAGTGATATTTATCTTAAATACATATGTATCTTGTGGTACAAGTATGACTTGGTGTATTTGTATTACCTATGCAATTCAACGATACAGTTTAGTCTTTTAGTTTCGAACTTTTCTTTACAAATAATCAACTGTCATAGCTTGATTTTTTTTTTCATTTATAATTGTGGTATCACATCAGAGTTGGCTACTATTGTTTTATTTTCATTGTTCTGAAATATCGGTTTCACAATTACTCATTTGCTTTATACACACCTTAATAAACTTCACAGGTTACTAATGACTTATGATGACCTTTTTAGTGTTTAGTGTGTTTGTGCTCAAGTTCTTTTAGTGTTTAGTGTTTTAGGGTTATATATTGCATTGTTTGTCTTTAAAATGCCAAAAGTATGGTCGGGTTCTGTTACTTTTACAGGTAACATATTTTCATGTTAATATTAGTTAATGATCATATATCTTACTATACAAGATATGAGCATAGTTATGATTATGAAACTATAATTTTCAATCCCAAATGCCTTGGAGGATATCAAATCTGTGTTATTCACTCAAAAGAATTTGATTAGCATCACCTTGTAATTTGGTGTCTCTGATATGAATGCATGCATATTGGGTGAAATATCCCATAAAAATGGAAGATTTGATTTCCTTATGACCTTACCTCACCACATTTTTTGATTACTCAACCTTCATGGCAGGCTATAGAGCTGTGATAGTTGGAATGGATCCAGTATGTTGTGAATCAACTTCATGGATGGAAACTGCCCAGGTTAAGAAGTTATCTCGTGGTTCGGCTCAACCATTTTATCAGGTTCGTCTACCTCAGCATGAAATTTTCATTTATATTGTTTTCTTGTTTTCCATGAGGATCATTTTAATTTTAGCTTATACTTTGACTTTCTAAACAGTTGATTCGTCTTGTACTTCTCAATTCTGATCAATCCATATTTGTTCAGTCAGCGTAAAAATATCAATCGATACCCATCTACATAGTGCATCTTGTTTTGCAAAATCAGCATATTATGAATAATGTTGCTTCAATTATTCCAAGAATATATTTCATCACCAATTGTTGTGTGTACATTATTGTATGATTGTCTTTGGTGATATCATCTAGGGGGGAGGGGGGACCATTTGCTTGTTTAAATTGTTTCTCTTCATTCCAAATCCACATTTCAGATAAATCATACTTTTCAAGAGTACCTCTTTTCAAACCGTTGACACAGGAAATGTGTTTATTGTTGATCAATTTGTCTTTATTTTGTCCATTGTTAAGAATTGTGCTGGTCTCTAAATGGTTTCCCTTTTGTCTAACATTCAGGTACTTGTCGACGTGCGTGCTGATCCTAACATATTGGTAGCATATGGTAAAGATGCTTTATTAATATTCTTTGCATATCACTCACCATTGAACCAAATGCTATAACTATAACTGTTGTATTAGTTTCCATGATACTCTCTTTCTGAATACAAAGTACCTGCAGATTGATATGTTTAACTTAATTGCAGTCGCAGAGGATAATCTTGTAATCCCTGATCAACCAGACATGGTGAGTAGATCTAGATCAATTCTTGAAACTTCAAAGACATGTATGATGATGTTATTTACAATCCGTTGGTGCAAACTTTTCTTGTTTTTGTTTTTGGTTTTGGGGAGGGGGATTTCAAGACAAGAAATCACAAAAATAAAGATGATACCTTTAAATTTAAATAGGGCTTATGATAGAACATTATAACATCTTCTGAGGACGAGATTTAAATGGTGCTTTTAATGATGTGCAGGAAAAGTTTGATCATCCGTACATCTCTTTCCTCTTTTATGGAATGGATGCTGCTGGAGATTTCATCCCGATCAAGCAACTGAGAGAGAAGTACAATAGACCGCGGCACGAAGTCCCAAATGATGAAGATTGAAGGAAGGCTTGATTGCTAATGAGATTACATTCATTTTTTATGCCTTTATAGTAGTCACTGCGGAGAGTACTAATATTACTGTCCATGTATATATGCTTGTAAACAAAGATTGTGTAAAAATGCTATTTGTTCCTATTTTCGTCGGATCAAAACTAAGTTCATATAGGATATAGCATTAGTCATCCTAAAATGGTGATTGTGTAAATATAATTGTGTACCTAAAACTATGGAAAGAATAAACTGCACTAACGACGGAAATACTATATTTTGAAATATATTATTGTCCTTTTTTGGGTTTTTGGGTTACAATAATTTCATTTAAGTGGGAAGTTATGTAGAATTAAAATGTGAGCCTTTTTCATCATAATTAGACTTGGTCTTCCCCAAATCAATCTCGGGAACAAGTCTGACCTGAAGGCTTTATTACTAATTTGCTTATACTTATTAATATAATTGATTTGGATGTAAATTTGTCATAAAAATTTTTTAAGGAAAATATTTCTATTATTGGCAAATAAGCAACACAAAAAGTAAAATGCAAAAATATTGAAGAATAAGTGTTGGAATTTTCACCAATGTCAAAAAAATAAATGTGCTTTTTTACAAAAGAATGAATGTGTTTCTTTTTAAAGTTGTCAGATGGTCTATTATGAGAAGAATTAGAGAAGAGCAAGTGAAAAAGATGGTCATCTTGATGAGAGAAGTGAGAAAAGATCTTTTATAGTGTTATGTTCTTAACTTAGTAACCAAACCAATTTGGAGGAACAACATATTGCTCTATATTGATAAAGGCAATGTTAAGTCTATCCCCCATCTTCTTCCAAAATTAGTCACTAAATAGGGGTGTACAAAAAATAATCAAATTGTGGTTAATCAGTTAAAAAATTATAATCACATTTTGGTTAACCTATTTAATAAAACAATTTTAAAAATTATATCCATATTATTAAAAAGTGGTTAACCAAAATCAAAACTAAATTTTATGCAATTCTTGTGTTTAAATTGGTTAACCGATTTTTTTTTTTTTTGTAAAAATCGGTTTTTAATTTTTTTTTGAAAAATCTAATTTTTTTATGTAAAAATCGGTTCTTTTTAAAAAAATTGATTATTTTTTAAAAATAGTTTTTATTTTTATAACCAGTTAAAAACTGATTTTTAAATTTTCTAACCGGTTAATAATCAGTTTTATCATATAAAACCAATTTGGTTAATTAACCAAATTATATTTTTGGCTAACCCAAAAATAGGTTTAGTTTTTAGATTAACCAAACCATGTATAGCCCTATCACCAAATAAGGTAATTGTCAAAGGGTGCTTTTGAGTCTTCTCTCTTTATTTTATATTTTTTAGACAAAATAGTGAAAGAAGGAGAGTTAATTTCCACAACTTAAGGTATCAATTCTGACATTGCTTTGGAAGTTCTTTTCAAAGAGTGTTTAGAAAAAAAGGATGATATGAGACATTGTTGAAAAGACATAAAGTTTCGTTCATTTTTAACTAGGTGATTTTTTTTATACTATAAATCTAATCAATTCACTTTTACTAATTTAGTTTCCATTTAAAGATATGAGCTCAACTTCTTAGGGTGTTCTTTTGGGTTTCATCCTTTTGGTCAAACACCCATATAAAAAATGTTACTCATTTTTGGCCATGTCATAATGAGTAATTATCCAAATAAGTCATTGAGATTTTTAAAATCGAACACTTTAGTCTCGTTAGTTTTAAAATACATAAAATAATCCCCAAGAGTTAACTTCGTTAGTGAAATCATTCATTGTCAAAGTTGCTCAATTAGTCACTAACGGAGGATGCTAACATGAAGCGTTAACTCACATATATGGCCATTACGTGTCCATGTGTTGCAAGCTAGACGAATTAGTTCTTGTGATGAGATGGACCAATTAGTCTCTTTGATGAGATAGATGAATCAATCTCTCGATTCCACAACCTCCCTCCTCTTTAACACACCCTCTTCTACCATAATAGCTGCCACCTCCTCCTCTCCCCTATCATCCCCAATCTCCCTCTTATGCTCCTCCTCCATCATGCCTTCGTTTCTTTATCATCGCATCCGTCCTCTCGTACGTTATTCATTATAGTGTGATAATAGCATTTAATTACTCCCATAAATTTAGACTAATAAACATTTTTGAAAAAATAGAGAAGTTAGTTGGTAAGTTTGAAATATTTAACACCAAAATAAATCATTAAATAAATTTAAGAGTTAACCATTTTGGCACTCGAAAGATTTAGCTTTTGACAAAATAAATTCTAAAATATGATAATGATATAATGATCTCTAAGATATATTTTATTTGACAAAATAACTCAAATGTTTGTCATGATTAATATATTTAGCCAATGGTTAATATTTTTTTTTATAAAATTACTAATCTACCATTATATTCTCTCTTTTTACTATCATCACCCTCCCCATTCTCCTGCCTCACCACATCCTAATGTCATCACCTTGACCCCATGCCATTTTCATTCCCTTACCTCACCTCATCCCATCAACCCACCCCACCTTGCCACCACTACCACCATCATCATCATCACCAAAATCAAATTGTCATCACTCATAATCTCCTATCTCTCTTTATTCAGTCGCTCTCTCTTCCATCACAACTCTCTCTCTTTCATCCTTCTTCTCGCATAGTGCTACTAGTTGACCTCATAATATCACTATGCGACTAACTTATAATTACCACTTCGCCGAGATTAAGAGAACCATGGCCAGGAAGACCATAACGCTTTACACTAAGCTTTGTTTGCTTGATACTTACTTCAGAGCATAACAATTCTTCTAAAAAAAATTGTTCTAAAAATTTGTACCTAAAACATATAGTCACCTAAATGTTTTAATATATCTACTTGAATAATGAGAAAATACTATAATGAAATATCAACTTTCCATATTTCTTGTTATTGTTGACAAGGGTATGTGAAAAAAGGCAGAGTGGAGAAATAGAATTTTGAGAAATAGAGAAATGAGAAGAGAAAGAGGTCACTATTGTAAGAGAATAAATGATGTGAATAACATATGCTAGCTAAAATTAGTTAGAGATGTACATTATATATGGCAAGCGCACACCTGAATAGCTTAACAAATTATTGAGTAAACTAACAACTTGCTGCTATCTAAAAATATCTATTGACTATAAAATTGGAGATGAAGAATATCATCTATGTTAGGTAATAGGGTGGGGATAAGATGATAGTGGAGGTGGGGTGATAATAAGATAGAGGTGAAGATGAAGGTGTTGATGGTAATGTTTTTTGTAATATCCTACCACACAGAGCTTTATACTTAGGTCGTAAATTAAAGGTGGTGAGGCGCTACAAGCTCTAAAAACAAAATACACACACACACACACACAAAACAAGGATAATATAGCTAGGAGCCTATACATAAAACCAAAAGATGCATCACTCACGAAAAACGATAAGACAGAAAGCCTATACATAAAACCAAAAGATAGGTATATAGAATTCCAATGGATAAGTATAAACAAGCTCTAGACTCGACCTATAAAGCCAAGGGCAACTAGAATATATAAATATGTATACAAATACATCCCTCAAAATATAAACAACATAAAAGTCCTATTTCTCCAAAATAATTCTCTAAGAGGGATATACAACGTAAGGTATAAAAGTGGAGAACCAACTACATAAACTAAAACAGAAAATAAGTCCCAAAAGATAAGCATTCGCTTCCAAGAAAGCAAATCCAGCACGCTCAGCGAGGCGCGTCATGTCCTGCATCTGAAAAACAACAAATACGTATGGAATGAGAACCGGAAGTTCTCATCATGGTAGAGGTATCCACATAGATAATATATAAGATCCCGGAAAAGCTAGAGACATTCTTAGAACTCCGACACTCAGATTTAAACTAAAAGAAGTATTCTAAACCATAAATTTTGGTAATCTATCTAAGGAGATTCTAATTCTAATCTAGCTCTTCACCTCCTGTCAACCCAAACCTCCTAATAATTTACATGAGCTTTATGTGCGTTTTGAGGAACTTTTTCTCTAATAGAAAAAAGCTAAGTATTTAGAAAATTCTATGAAAAGTCATTTGAGTTATTGCGAGCTTAGAGTTCAATTTTGGTTTTATTTGTAACCATTGTATTTTTCTTTCCATTCTACATTTTTTGGTTTTCATTTGAGTTTAGTGAGGCTTTTGGAAAGACCACTCTTTGTTTAATTTTTAGTGTTTTTGTTAGATTGAAAAGCCTCTTGTAAAGACTACACATTTATTCCAGATACTTAAGTCATATGTTTTGTTTTATTTTGGACAACAAAGGAAATAAAATTCTTGCACTATTAATAAGTATATGGACAAGTTCAAAGACTTATGCCGATTTTTGATGTTATGCCAAGGACCAATGAATGAGGCATGGAAATATATCAAGTACGAGGGATAACTGGGAGATAAAATTTTTCATTTAGTGGGACTGATGGAGATTGTGAACTTCTTGGAGTTAGTGAATAAGAGCCGCTTGGTGAAGGAGTACTCGAAGAAATTGGCCACCTTAAGGACAAATTGCTTAAATCTACCTTCGAGGAACTTACAATGGAACTTGATTAATGAGGATAAAAGTTCAAGACTCATTACCAACCTTTTTGACCCTTTCCTCAGCAAAATCTTAACTTCCACAGCAACGGTATTAATAATGTTTTTTAGAACTCTCTAGATTTATCATCATATTATTTTTATAATATTAAACATCGAGATATTATGATAAAAAAGTTTAGAAATTAAGTAAAAATGTTTAGAAATTAAGTAAATAAATCAAGTGGTTAGAAATAATATCTAAAAAGATAATATCTAGAAATATCTACGATATCTAAGATCTAGAAATATCTAGAAATTATAATGAACCAACTTGTGAGACCTATAAATAGACCATGATGTAGCTCATTGTAATAAACTAACAAACACATCAAGTCCCTCTAGTCTTTATACTCTTTCATTAACTCATTAATAATATAACTATCAATTTTCTCAAAACATTCATCCAAATGGAGAGAGGAGATGCGCAAGTTAGGGACGCACCAAGGAGCCGCGCTGCTGTCGCTGTCCAGCCCGCCTCACCATTTTTGACGCCGTTGGTTTCGCCGCTGTTGAGGAAGAAGACGCATCCGAGGGAGAGAGAACCAATGGGAGTGACGTGTGAAGGATGTCGGTGCTGTCTCGGCACCAGTAACGTGTCACCGTCGCGAACCGCCGCCATGCTGGCCGTTGGAAATCATCGCCGGAGCTTCTGTCATCATTGCCGGAGTTTTGTGGTCGCCGGAAAATACCACTGGTAAGGATGTTCTTGTTCTGGCTTCCATCATTTCAATTTCTAAGGATATTGTGGTCACTGCGTTGTTATTGCAGTTGTCGCTGAGATTTTCCGTCATCACCAAAACTGCCACGGGAGTTACGGTAGCTCCGTTTCCACGTTTCCCTTTTGTTACAACAGGTATATCTGTTCTGAAACCCTCGCCACTAGCATATAAGTATTCTGTTATGTTTGGTTACGAATTCTGAAGTTTTGGTAACGTAGGGTCGAGTTTCAGTTATTGCATGTTGCGATTAGAGTTGATATGGTTGCTGCGAAAGTGGTTTGGAGCTGTGGTTGTGGTTGCCGCTGTTATGGTCCGAGAGAAAAAGAGTTTGCCACATAGTTGAGTCGCGATCGAGGAAGGGGTGCTTTCCTTAAACTTATTTTATTCTCAAGAATTATTATAATTCGATATTGATGCAAATAATATATTTTTGGTGATTATGTGAGTCTTATGGGTTGACTGAGTTATTTTGAAAGAATGTGATTATTTACTTGATTGATTGAGTTGGTGTTGTGATAGTTAATGAAATCTTGATTTGGAAATTCGATTGGTATATTTATATTGAGAAATGAGTTGCATTGAAAATTTGGCTTATATATATTGATATTAAAGAATGGTTTGGTTTGAAATTGTTTGAGAAGGCTGAAAATTCTGAATTATTGATTGATACTGTTGAAGTTAGTTTAAATTGGCATTGATGAGATTAGTTGATTGAATTCTAGACTTTGTTGATATCCTTGAGTTGAGTTGGTGTGGTTGTAATTATGATTTATTGGAAATGATTCGAGATTTGGAAATGTTTTTATATTGAAAATGAGTTTGATTTATTGGGAACGATTTGAGATATGGAAAATGATTTAGTTTTGAAATGATTTGACATAAAAAATGATTTGATACTTGAAAATCTAAATTGTGTTCTATTGAAAAGTGATTTGGTTTTAAACACGTTGGAAAATGTTGGAAAATCATTTGGTTGAGATCTTTGAAGGTGGCAAAGTCCGAATTTTAGAGGAGATGTTGTCGAAATTTTTATAAAAATTGGAGATTTCAATTGAAGTGATTATTTAGAAAGATTTGAATTTAAGAATTATATTATTTGAATTTTGATTTATTATGAAGAGAATTAGGTTTTGATTCTGATTTATTAAGAAAAGAATGAATTATGTTTTGAGTTTGAATTATTGAGAAAAGAATTGTGTTTTGAGTTTGATTTATTTAAGAAAGGAACTATGTTATGAGTTTGATTTGATATGAAAAGGCTTGTGTTTTGAGTTTGAATAAAGAATTACCTTTTGAGGATTTTTGGTGAATAATGACGGATTGGGGAGGTTGAGGATTCCCTCCAAGTTATATGTTATATACGTGAGTGAAGATTTTGACGAGATGATGACTGAGAAGTGTGACGGGTACTATATCCCGGGATAAATAGACGAGTTGGAGTTGAGGATTATCTCTCTCCTATTGTGATTATGAATAAAGAGGCAATAAGATTTATGTTGTGAAGACGGTGGTTTTATCCCGCTCGCGGAATAATGAGTATAGAAAGAGATATAGGATTTTCTGTCTACGAGGTGTACATAACACTCACCCTGCGAGACAAATAATGAGTTTAGAAAGAGACACATGCTTTTTTGCCTGCAAGGTGTACAAGGCACTCATCCTGTGAGAGATACAGGCTGTTCTGCTTGTGAGATAAGGAAAGTGATGGTGAAATTGTGAATGGTTGTACGATGATATGACAGGATACTCACCTTGTGAGAGATACATGCTTGTGTGTCTGCGAGGTGTACAGAGCACTTAAATCTGCAAGGTTTCCTCTGTCTGCGAGGTGTACATAGCACTCACCCTACGAGATATGCAAAGTATTAACTCTGTGAGGTGTAAAAGACACTCACCCTGCGAGGCTATACTATTTATGTAGCGAGTAAATAACAGAGTGAACAATATCCGGATTAGCTACCGAATGTGTCGGGTTCTGATAGTTAACCGACACGTGAGCTCATTGCCAGTAGGAAAGGCATGCATCATATACATCTATGTGACATTGTTTGGGTGTGCATATTGTATTTGGTTTTCCTTTGTGAATATTTCTGTGTAACTGATAATTGCCATACTTGCTGTAATTGCTCCTGATTGTCTTTGAACTTTATTACTTGTGATTGTGACTGTTTGGTTCGGACTATGGTGGTTGGAGTGGTGGTTTGATTATGCTTTGGATCGGAGGCCATGACTATTTATATTTTGGGCCAGAGGCCGATGTTATGTTTATGTTGGGCCGGAGACCATGATTGATTATGTTTGGGCCGGAGATCGTGATTGGTGATTTTGGTTGATCGATCATTTAGTATATATTAAATGTTATGTGACTTATCAAGAATGGAACTCTTTATAAAATTCAAGATATACAGTTGGATTTTCAGATTTATTTATATGTTAATGTTTGAATAGATTCATAAGACGAGTAATAATCATTGCAATTAAAATTAGTTTTCTTTATACATATCCTCTTATAACAATTCTTAAAAATCCCTTACTAAGAACCAGCAAGGACGATGTTCTCACCCCCTACAGATTTCCCTTTTCAGGACGGACGAAGAGTTTAAGGAATTTTTTTCGAGCATTTGATTGTATTCTATATTATTGTATATATAGTTATAGTTTTTCCTTGCCTTTATTATTATATTTGTGAGAGGAATAAGATTTGTAATGATATGTATGTATGTATATTTGTAAGTTACTTGTATAAGAAGTTTGGTATGTATATGTAAATATATATGAGGATTGTGATTTGAATTGAGTTATATATGCATGTTTGATTGAAATAAAAAGTATTTTCATTTTTTTAAAGAAAACAATGATACCGTTTTGAGTTAAAGGCTCATATCTTATATTAAATATATGAAAGTCGTCGTAAAATTCTTACTATCAGAGTGGCACAGCCAAAAGCATGACATTCTGATAGTAAGGGTGTTACACACCAGACAAGGACAGTGGTCCCATCCAGCTTGTTTGTGCTTGCGGTAAGATGTGAGACACCTGGGTAAGATGCAAGGATTGTGGCTTTATTCCACTTGCTCCGGGTTAAGATGTGAGACAATCGGATAAGATGCAACGATTGTGTCTTTGTCCCACTTGCTCCGAGTTAAGATGTGAGACACCTGGATAAGATGCAAGGATTGTGGCTTTGTCTCACTTGCTCCAGGTTAAGATGTGAGACACCTGGGTAAGATGCAAGGATTGTGGTTTGTCCCACTTGCTTCGAGTTGAGATTTTAAGCACCTGTCTCGGTAAGATGCAAGGATCGCGGCTCTGTCCCACTTGCTCCAAGTTAAGCGGGTAAGATACAAGGGTTGTGGTTTGGTCCCACTTGCTCCGTGTTGTGGTGTTCTATGTTCGGGTTAGCTACCGGATGTGTGTCGGGTTGGCATTATAATCGAAAAGTGAGCTCACAACCACTAGGACAGGCATGCATCATGTGCATTTGTTTGTAATTGTTTGGGTGTGTATAATTGTTTGGTTTGCCTACTTATTCATCTATCTGCTACTTGTATTACTTGAACTAATTGCCTTTGTTATAATTGACTTATATGTTTTGTTTGTGTTTGATACTATTGAGAATTGTTGAGACTGTCGAGACTTGTTAAGACTATTGAGATTTACTAAGATTATTAAGACTTATGAAACTGAAAATATTGATAAGGATGACTATTTAGTATTGACGAGAATAGTAATGCGAAGAGTACGACTACCTTAGACGAATTTACCCTTAAATAGATTAGTTAGAGCCCTAGGCTTGAACCTTGTGTATTTGGAGTTTAGGATTGCCTAGCAGGTTCATGTAGTTTTACATAGTCTCTATTTGAAATTATGACCCTACTAGGAACCTTCGGGTTCTCACCTGTTGTGAAAATTATTGTTTTTCAGATAACAACACGTGACGCTTCTCATTGAGAGTGTAGGACTCATTGGTGAAGGGAAGAAGACTTTACTTTTGGAGTGCATTTTTGCTTTATGTAGTACTTTTCTCCACTGTGGAACATGTAAGTGTATACTTTTCTCATAGAGGTTTTATTTTGGAGAAACATGATTGTATTTTATACTTCTGGTTTTGTAATATTTTTTACCTGACCTTGTCTTTTCGGGTCGAGACTAGTGATTATTATGTATTTTATCCAAACCTATGTATATATATGTATATATTTTCTTTTAGGTGTCTTAATGTCTAACCACCTTTTATTTATGACTTAAACATGAAGCTCTATGTGGTAGGGTGTTATAACCACCAGTTTGATCATGATTCGGGGTTCAAGCACCACCAAGCCACTAATAAGGCAAAGAGGACATCAGCCAAAGGGGACTCTGTGCATTATTGTGGCGGTTCGGCGAGCCTTGCATTTATGACTGAGAAGATGGTAAATTACTTTTCACAATAATTAAAACAACTTAAATTCATATCATGAATGTCCATAACCCTTGCATTGTTTGTGTTGATATTATACAGAAAAAAGACCAGGACCAGGAGCCTACTAATTTCAAGCTCTTTAGGTATACCCCTACAAAGAAAGAGAACAAGGCCCTGTGGGTGGATGAGAAGTCCGAGAAATTAAATGTAAATCTATGGTTATTAATAGTTGTATCATACAATTTCATTTGCAATTATGTTAACACAATTTATTTTTTATTTTGTGCAGGAAAATTATGAGGCAGAAATGTAGGCTCAAAGCCTCACATTTGATACGGATTTTACAATCTACAAAACACCAGCAAGTACATCGAGTCGTATTAAGTAATACTTCAGGTGAGTGAGGGTCGATCCCATGAGGATTAATAGATCAAGCAAACAATGGTTAATTATCTATTCTAGTCAGACAATCAAGAATAAGTATTTCAATAATAAATAGTATGAAAATAGAAAATTTAACAAAAACAAGCAAAATTTGGTTAAGAAAGTGAGATGATAAAGATAGTTAAGGTGTCAAAGATGTTCACTCCTTAGGAAAATAATTCTTGTGTCTATTTAGATGAGGTATACAAAGATTAATCACGACGAATCATAAATAATCAAATTCCAACTCCTTGGCAATTTAATTTCTCTTTAACTTAATTAACAACTAATTTTTTAGTCAATTACTTAAGAAAAAGAGGTGAAACACAATTCTGATTCAATTTCAAGTAAGACTCAAAAGTAGTCCTTAGGTTAAATTATATGTCATGTATTCAAGCTAGTCCCAACAATTGAAACTCACAAAGTTCGCACACTCTTTGACCCTATTCCTAGTGTAATAAAAAAGTAGTGTGAAAGAGTTTTCAGCTAATTCAAATACTAATTTTTTTCAAAACAATATTTAGAATCCAAGACGGAGTTAGAATATTTTTCAACAATTCTAAATTTTTAGGGACGAAAAAACAAAAACCCAATCATGAATTAAATCAAAGCATAAATCTCAAATAAAATAAAACACTTAGATTAATAATCCATAAAAATATGAACAGAGCTCTTAACCTTATCCAAGGAGATTAGTGGCTCATGCTTAACTTCAAAATAAAACAAATATGAAAAACAGCCAAGGGGTTGATTCCCGGATGGTGAATGATTCTCAAAGTGTTTCTAGGAACCTTATATACTAACAAAACAAAACCTAATTATTAAATGCAAACTACTTCAAAATAAAATAAAATCGAATCAAATCTAATCTTCCGTATTAATTCTTCAACTTTGTATCTTTTCTTCAAGGCCTTAGTGGTCCCAAATTTCATTCTGAATGGGTTTGGAGTGGCAAAAAGGATTATCTATGAAAACAAAATCCACAACCAATCATCATCATCAAATATCTCATTCTCATACAACATTTCACACCACTTACCTCATAGGGGATTTTCTCACCCTATCACGGCTTCCGGCCCAATTTTAAAAAATTACAATATTCATACATCTAATTCTCAATTAAAAGTTCAACAAGCATATTCATTTACATGCAACATAGTACCAACATGTATCACAATATCTAACAATATCAAATAGCACTTCTTAATTCATCAAAAACTTATTATTTTCACTCTCAATTTCATGCCAAAAACACATCAACCAACTTAATACTCATACTAACCATTATTCAAGCATATCAACAATCAATTCCATTCAACTTATCCTACGGGCAAGTAACCTAGGTTTTCACGTAATCTTATATAAAGCCTACTCAAAACTATCATCTGTACCTTAATATCGTAATTCCAAACTTCCAAACTTTTCTTTTCAAAGTTTCACCAAGTCAAACTTCCAATTACTCAATCTAACATCATATTATACAATTTGACACAATATTAAAAACTAGAATTTTCATAAATTGATGAACTAAGAGGAGAAAAAGGTTCTTTATCTTTACCCACTAAAATTAATGATGGATACCACCAAGAACATAAGTTAAAAAACTCCTATAACATCAAAATCACTAAAACTCCTCAATACCCAAACCAAAAATGCAATTTTAGCTTTGAATGAGAAACTAGGACTGGAATTTTGAGTTACTCACCAGACTATTAAATAGAAATGAAGAGGAGGAGACAAGCTTCACGTGGCCACAAACGGTGCGACCATTGGAGCTCCATAGCAAAATTTATGGAGGTTTGAAGGTGAGGGTGGCTAGGGTTTCACTATCTTTTCTCTCTTCTCTTCTCTTGTCCGCCTCCCTCTCTCTCTCAATGTGAAACTTATAAATTTTGTGAAGTAATGGAGGGTTATATGTGTGGGTTTGGACCCACTTGGACCTGGTTCATTTGTTTTAATCTGTTGACTCAATTTTGGGTCAAAACCTTTAATATAAGTATTTTAATTCGCATCTTAAATATTTTTATTCCTTCAAATTATAAATATAAATTCTCTAATCCTTTTTCGCTCTTGTTTGATTTATTTATTAGTTGTTAATTATTTATTTAGTATTTTACGGGGTTTTACATTGTTGATAAGAAAATGAAGGATAAACAAGATAAAAATTGAAATTGAATAGAAAAGATAAATTGTAATTGAAATAGAAACAAAAACATAGGTTGAAATTGAATACAAAGAGAATCACTCTACTTTCTATCCAGTTTCTTGATGCAACAAGAAAGGAATTCCTCAACCTAATTTGTCTACATCATAGTTTGAAAATTGAATTGAAGAGACTCCTCAACTTTTTATCCAATTTTCGTGCAATAAGAGAGGAACTAACTCACAAACACACACACACACACACACACAACTCAAAACATCTTCGAGATCTGACCCATATAGGAAGCCTCTAATCTGACACCCTGATGAGCAGATAATTTATACGCTTTTTGGCATTATTTTTACATAGTTTTAGTATGATTTAGATAGTTTTTAGTATATTTTTATTAGTTTTTAAATAAAATTCACATTTCTAGACTTTACTATGATTTTGTGTATTTTTCAGTGATTTCAGGTATTTTCTGGCTGAAATTGAGGGACTTGAGCAAAAATCAGATTCAGAGGTTGAAGAAGGACTGCAGATGCTGTTGGATTCTGACCTCCCTGCACTCAAAGTGGATTTTCTGGAGCTACAGGAGTCCAAATAGTGCGCTCTCAATTTAGTTAGAAAGTAGACATCCAGGGCTTTCCAGCAATATATAATAGTCCATACTTTGCCCGAGTTTAGATGATGAAAACTGGCGTTCAACGCCAGCTCTCTGCCCTATTCTGGAGTTAAACGCCAGAAACAGGTTGCAAAGCAGAGTTAAACGCCAGAAACAGGTTACAAACTGGCATTTAACTCCAAGGAAGACCTCTACACGTAAAAGCTTCAA
Organism: Arachis hypogaea; assembly: GCF_003086295.3. Lineage (NCBI taxonomy): Eukaryota > Viridiplantae > Streptophyta > Magnoliopsida > Fabales > Fabaceae > Arachis > Arachis hypogaea. The sequence continues at coordinate 12,735,976 of NC_092055.1, forward strand.
TGCTAAGCCCAAGCACACACCAAGTGGGCCCGGAAGTGGATTTCTGCATCATTTACTCATTTCTGTAACCCTAGTAACTAGTTTAGTATAAATAGAACTTTTTACTATTGTATTTACATCTTTTGTTCATCTTTGGATTATCTTTTGATCCTTTGATCACGTTTAGGGGGCTGGCCATTCGGCCATGCCTGGACCTTCATCACTTATGTATTTTCAACGGTAGAGTTTCTACACACCATAGATTAAGGTGTGGAGCTCTGCTGTTCCTCATGAATTAATGCAAAGTACTATTGTTTTTCTATTCAATTCAAGCCTATTTATTCTATAAGATATTCATTCACACACAAGAACATGATGAATGTGATGATTATGTGACGCTCATCATCATTCTCACTTATGAACGCGTGCCTGACAAACACTTCCGTTCTACATGTAAACAAGCTTGAATGTGTATCTCTTAGCCTTCTGATCTACGATCAGAGTCTTCGTGGTATAGGATAGAATTATTGGTGGCCATTCTTGAGATCCGGAAAGTCTAAACCTTGTCTGTGGTATTCCGAGTAGGATCTGGGAAGGGATGGCTGTGACGAGCTTCAAACTCGCGAGTGCTGGGCGTAGTGACAGACGCAAAAGGATTACTGGATCCTATTCCAGCATGATCGAGAACCGACAGATGATTAGCCGTGCGGTGACAGCGCATTTTGGACCATTTTCACTGAGAGGATGGGATGTAGCCATTGACAATGGTGATGCCCTACATAAAGCTTGCCATGGAAAGGAGTAGGAAGGACTGAATGAAAGCAGTAGGAAAGCGAAGATTCAGAAGGAACAAAGCAACTCCATACGCTTATCTGAAATTCTCACCAATGAATTACATAAGTATCTTTATCTTTATTTTATGTTTTATTTATCTTTTAATTATCAAAACTCTATAACCAATTGAATCCGCCTGACTGAGATTTACAAGGTGACCATAGCTTGCTTCAAGCCGACAATCTCCATGGGATCGACCCTTACTCACGTAAGATTTATTACTTGGACGACCCAGTGCACTTGCTGGTTAGTTGTGCGAAGTTGTGACAAAGAATTGAGATTACGATTGTGCGTACCAAGTTGTTGGCACCATTGAGATCACAATTTCGTGCACCAAGTTTTTGGCGCCGTTGCCGGGGATTGTTCGAGTTTGGACAACTGACGGTTCATCTTGTTGCTCAGATTAGGTAATTTTATTTTAATTTTAAGTTTTTGCTTTTATTCTTTTTATTTTCGAAAAAAACTTTTCAAAAAAAAAAAAAAGAAAAAATTTTTTTTTTCAAAAATAAATTATTCTATGGCTTCAGAATTTTTAAGAATGAATTCTAGAGTTTCACGATGATCTGTTGAATTCTGGCTGGCTGTAAAGCCATGTCTAATCCTTTGGACCGAGATTTCAACTTATCATCACAAGAGTCCTTGGATTCTCATCTAATCAGCTGTTATATGTCTGATTTGTATCTGCTGAAGCTTGGCTGGCCATTGGCCATGTCTAGTATTTTGGACCGGAGCTTTCACTGAAAGCTTGGCTGGCTAGCAAGCCATGTCTAATTCCTGGACCGGAGCTTTAGACTAACATTGCATGATTCCTGGAATTCTCATTAAAAATTTTGAAATCCTTATTTTTCTTTTCTAATTAATTTTCGAAAAATTCAAAAATTTTTTTAATAAAATCATAAAAACCAAAAATATAGTGTTTCTTGTTTGAGTCTAGTGTCAATTTTTAAGTTTGGTGTCAATTGCATATTTTTAATTTTTCTTTAAATTTTCGAAGAACACATGCATTGAGTTTCTTTCTTGTTCTTCATGATCTTCAAGTTGTTCTTGACAAGTCTTTTTGTTTGATCTTTATATTTTCTTGTTTTGTGTCTTTTCTTGTTTTCCATATGCATTTTCAATTTGTTAGTGTCTCAACATTAAAAATTTTTTAAGTTTGGTGTCTTGCATGTTTTTCTTTTCTTAAAAAATTTCAAAAATAAGTTCTTGGTGTTCATCTTGACATTCAAAGTGTTCTTGGTGTTCATCTTGGCATTCATAAGTGTTCTTGCATGCATCATTTGTTTTGATCCAAAATTTTTGTTCATTGAGTCTTTTCATTGTTTTTCTCTTGCATCATTAAAAATTCAAAAATAAAAAAAATATCTTTCCATTTTTCTGTCATAAATTTTCGAAAATTTGAGTTGACTTTTTCAAAATTTTTTAAAATTTAGTTGTTTCTTATGAGTCAAATCAAATTTTTAATTTAAAAATTCTATCTTTTTCAAATCTTTTTCAAAAATCAAATCTTTTTCATTTTTTCTTTCATAATTTTGAAATTTTGAAATTTTATTTTCAAAATCTTTTTCTTATTTCTATTTCATATTTTTGAAATTAATGCTAACAATTAATGTGATTGATTCAAAAATTTTTAAATTGTTACTTGCCTATTAAGAAAGGTTCATTCTTGAAATTTTAAAATCCTATCTTTTAGTTTCTTGTTAGTCAAGTAATCAACTTTAATTTTCAAAAATCAAATCTTTTTAATTTCTTTTTTTAATCTTTTTCAAAACAAATGTCAATCACATCTTTTTCAAAATCAATTTCAAAATCTTTTCTAACTTCTTATCTTTTCAAAATTTATTTTCAAATATTTTTCAATTAATCTTATCTTTTTGTTTGATTCTTATCTTTTTCAAAACTACCTAACTAATTCTCTCTCTAATTTTCGAAAATCACCTTCCTCTTTTTCAAAATTTCTTTTTAATTAACTAATTGTTTTAAATTTTAATTTAATTTAATTTAATTTTTATTTTTAAAATTTTCAAATTTTAACTTTAATTTTAAATTAAAAACAAAAATATTTTTCTTTTCTTTTCAATGATTTTTGAAAATTCTTCCATCTCTCATCTCCTTCTAATTATTTATTTATTTACTAACACTTCTCTTCATCTCAAAATTCGAACCATTTCTTCCTCTTGGTGTTCGAATTTCTCTTCTTTTATTCTTTTCTTCTTCTACTCACATAAAGGAATCTCTATACTGTGACATAGAGGATTCCATATTTTCTTTTCTGTTTTCTTCTTTTTTCATATGAGCAGGAACAAGAATAAGAACATTCTTGTTGAGGCTGATCTTGAACCTGAAAGGACTCTGAAGAGGAAGCTAAGGGAAGCTAAAGCACAACCCTCTGGAGAAAATCTGACAGAAATTTTTGAAAAAGAAGGAGACATGGCCGAAAATAATAACAATGCAAGGAAGATGCTTGGTGACTTTACTGCACCAAATTCCAATTTACATGAAAGAAGCATCTCAATCCCTACAATTGGAGCAAACAATTTTGAGCTAAAGTCTCAATTAGTTTCTCTGATGCAACAGAACTGCAAGTTTCATGGACTTCCATCAGAAGATCCTTTTCAATTCTTAACTGAATTCTTGCAGATCTGTGATACTGTTAAGACTAATGGGGTTGACTCTGAGGTCTATAGGCTTATGCTTTTCCCGTTTGCTGTAAGAGACAGAGCTAGAATATGGTTGGACTCTCAACCTAAAGATAGCCTGAACTCTTGGGATAAGCTGGTCACCGCTTTCTTAGCCAAGTTCTTTCCTCCTCAAAAGCTTAGCAAGTTTAGAGTGGATGTTCAAACCTTCAAACAGAAAGAAGGTGAATCCCTCTATGAAGCTTGGGAGAGATATAAGCAACTGACCAAAAAGTGTCCTTCTGACATGCTTTCAGAATGGACCATCCTGGATATATTCTATGATGGTCTGTCTAAATTATCAAAGATGTCATTGGACCATTCTGCAGGTGGATCCATTCACTACACCTAAAGAAAACGCCTACAGAAGCTCAAGAACTCATTGACATGGTTACAAATAACCAGTTCATGTACACTTCTGAAAGGAATCCTGTGAGTAATGGGACGCCTCAGAGGAAGGGAGTTCTTGAAATTGATACTCTGAATGCCATATTGGCTCAGAATAAAATATTGACTCAGCAAGTCAATATGATTTCTTAGAGTCTGAATAGATTGCAAGCTGCTTCCAACAGTACTCAAGAGGCATCTTCTGAAGAAGAAGCTTATGATCCTGAGAACCCTGCAATAGCAGAGGTGAATTACATGGGGAACCCTATGGAAATACCTATAATCTCTCATGGAGAAATCATCCAAATTTCTCATAGAAGGATCAACAAAAGCCTCAACAAGGCTTTAATAATGGTGGAAGAAACAGGTTTAGCAATAGCAAGCCTTTTCCATCATCCACTCAGCAATAGACAGAGAATTCTGAGCAGAATCCATCTAGCTTAGAAAATATAGTCTCTGATCTATCTAAGGCCACTTTAAGTTTCATGAATGAAACAAGGTCCTCCATTAGAAATTTGAAGGCACAAGTAGGCCAGCTGAGTAAAACAGTCACTGAAACCCCTCTTAGTACTCTCCCAAGCAATACAGAAGAGAATCCAAAAAGAGAGTGCAAGGCCATTACCTTACTTGGTGTGGCCGAACCCAAAGAGGAGGAGGAGAACGTGAATCCTAGTGAGGAAGACCTCCTGGGACGTTCACTGACCAATAAGGAGTTTTCCTTTGCGGAACCAAAGGAATCTGAGGCTCATCTAGAGACCATAGAGATTCCATTGAACCTCCTTTTACCATTCATGAGCTCTGATGACTATTCTTCCTCTGAAGAAGATGAAGACATTACTGAAGAGTAAGTTGCTAAGTACCTTGGTGCAATCATGAAGCTGAATGCCAAATTATTTGGTAATGAGACTTGGGAAGATGAACCTCCCTTGCTCACCAATGAACTGAATGCATTGGATAGGCAAAAATTACCTCAAAAGAAATAGGATCCTGGTAAATTCCTAATTCCCTGTAACATAGGCACCATGACCTTTGAGAAGGTTCTGTATGACCTGGGGTCAGGAATAAACTTAATGCCACTCTCTGTAATAGAGAAACTTGGGATCTTTGAGGTGCAAGCTGCCAGAATCTCATTAGAGATGGCAGATAACTCAAGAAAACATGCTTATGGACTAGTAGAGGACGTGTTAGTAAAGGTTGAAGGCCTTTACATCCCTGCTGATTTCATAATCCTAGACACTGGGAAGGATGAGGATGAATCCATTATCCTTGGAAGACCCTTCCTAGCCACAGCAAGAGCTGTGATTGATGTGGATAGAGGAGAATTGGTCCTTCAATTGAATGAGGACAACCTTGTGTTTAAAACTCAAGGATCTCCTTCTGTAACCATGGAGAGTAAGCATGAAAAGCTTCTCTCACTGCAGAGTCAACTAAAGCCCCCACAGTCAAACTCTAAGTTTAGTGTTGGGAGGTCCCAACAATGCTCTGAAAATCTGTGAGGCTCCATGAGAGCTCACTGTCAAGCTATTGACATTAAAGAAGCGCTTGTTGGGAGGTAACCCAATGTTATTTAATTATATCTATTTTATTTTTATTGTTATTTCGTGTTTTATTAGGTTGAGGATCATGTGAAGTCACAAGAACAACTGAAAAATTAAAAATAGAATCAAAAACAGCAGAAGAAATAGCACACCCTGGAGGAAGAGCATTCTGGCATTTAAACGCCAGAAACAAGCACTAAGCTGGCGTTTAACGCCAGAAATAAGCATCAACCTGGCGTTAAACGCCAAAAACAGGCTACATTTGGGCATTTAACGCCAAAAACAGGCAGCAGTCTGGCGTTAAACGCCAGGATTGCACTGCAAGGGTGTTTACATGCCCAATAGAAGCAGGGATGATACATCCTTGACCCCTCTGGATCTGTGGACCCCACAGGATCCCCATCTACCCCGCTCTTTCTTCTTTTGCTCGAGGACGAGCAAACCTTTTAAGTTTAGTGTGGTAAAAACATTGCTTTTTGTTTTTCCATAACCATTTATGGCACCTAAGGCCGGAGAAACCTCTAGAAAGAGGAAAGGGAAGGCAAAAGCTTCCACCTCCGAGTTATGAGAGATGGAGAGATTCATCTCAAGGGTCCATAGCTCAATAGTAGGGCATTTGACTGCACATCAAGAGAGCCCAATTATGGACCTCAACAAGAGCATGAGGAAATTCCTCACCATAAAATCCCTGAGATGCCTCAGGGGATGCACTTTCCTCCACAAAACTATTGGGAGCAAATCAACACTTTCCTAGGAGAATTAAGCTCCAATATGGGACAACTAAGGATGGAGCACCAAGAGCACTCCATCATCCTCCATGAGATTAGAGAAGATCAAAGAGCTATGAGGGAGGAGCAACAAAGACAAGGAAGAGACATAGAGGAGCTCAAGAGCACCATTGGTTCTTCAAGAAGAGGAAGACGCCACCCTCACTAAGGTGGACCCGTTCCTTAATCTCCTTGTTCTTATTTTCCTGTTTTTCGGTTTTTGAGCCTTATGTTTTATTTATGTTTGTGTCTTTACTATATGATCATTAGTGTTTAAATGTCTATGTCTTAAAGCTATGAATGTCCTATGAATCCATCACCTCTCTTAAATGAAAACTCTTTTAATTACAAAAGAACAAGAAGTACATGGTTTTGAATTCATCCTTGAAACTAGTTTAATTATTTTGATGTGGTGACAATACTTTTTGTTTTCTGAATGAATGCTTGAACAGTGCATATGTCTTTTGATATTGTGGTTTATGAATGTTAAATATGTTGGCTCTTGAAAGAATGATGAAAAAGGAGAAATGTTATTGATAATCTGAAAAATCATAAAATTGATTCTTGAAGCAAGAAAAAGTAGTGAATACAAAAGCTTGTGAAAAAAAAGAGAAGAGAAAAGAAAAATGGCGAAAAAAAAGAAAGAAAAAGAAAAAGCAAGCAGAAAAAGCCAAAAGCTCTTTAAACCAAAAGGCAAGAGCAAAAAGCCAATAGCCCTTAAAACGAAAAGGCAAGGGTAATAAAAAGGATCCAAGGCTTTGAGCATCAGTGGATAGGAGGGCCTAAAGGAATAAAATCCTGGCCTAAGTGGCTAAACCAAGCTGTCCCTAACCATGTGCTTGTGACGTGAAGGTGTCAAGTGAAAACTTGAGACTGAGCGGTTAAAGTCAAGGTCCAAAGCAAAAAAAAAAAGAGTGTGCTTAAGAACCCTGGACACCTCTAATTGGGGACTTTAGCAAAGCTGAGTCACAATCTGAAAAGGTTCACCCAGTTATGTGTCTGTGGCATTTATGTATTCGGTGGTAATACTGGAAAACAAAGTGCTTAGGGCCACGACCAAGACTCATAAAGTAGATGTGTTCAAGAATCAACATACTGAACTAGGAGAATCAATAACACTATCTAAATTCTAAGTTCCTATAGATGCCAATCATTCTGAACTTCAATGGATAAAGTGAGATGCCAAAACTATTCAAGAGGCAAAAAGCTACTAGTCCCGCTCATCTGATTAGAGCTAAGTTTCATTGATATTTTAGAATTTATAGTATATTCTCTTCTTTTTATCCTATTTGATTTTTAGTTGCTTGGGGACAAGCAACAATTTAAGTTTGGTGTTGTGATGAGCGGATAATTTATACGCTTTTTGGCATTGTTTTTACATAGTTTTTAGTATGATTTAGTTAGCTTTTAGTATATTTTTATTAGTTTTTAAATAAAATTCACATTTCTGGACTTTACTATGAGTTTGTGTGTTTTTCTGTGATTTCAGATATTTTTTGGCTGAAATTGAGGGACTTGAGCAAAAATCAGATTCAGAGGTTGAAGAAGGACTACAGATGCTGTTGGATTCTGACCTCCCTGCACTCAAAGTGAATTTTCTGGAGCTACAGAAGTCCAAATGGCGCGCTCTCAATTGCGTTGGAAAGTAGACATCCAGGACTTTCCAGCAATATATAATAGTTCATACTTTTCCCGAGTTTAGATGACGCAAACTGGCGTTCAACTCTAGCTCTCTGCCCTATTCTAGAGTTAAACGCTAGAAACAGGTTACAAACAGGCGTTTAACTCCAAGGAAGACCTCTACATGTGAAAGCTTCAATGCTCAGCCCAAGCACACACCAAGTGGGCTCAGAAGTAGATTTCTGCATCATTTACTCATTTCTGTAACCCTAGTAACTAGTTTAGTATAAATAGAACTTTTTACTATTGTATTTACATCTTTTGTTCATCTTTGGATTATCTTTTGATCCTTTGATCACGTTTAGGGGGCTGGCCATTCGGCCATGCCTGGACCTTCATCACTTATGTATTTTCAACGGTAGAGTTTCTACACACCATAGATTAAGGTGTGGAGCTCTGCTGTTCCTCATGAATTAATGCAAAGTACTATTGTTTTTCTATTCAATTCAAGCCTATTTCTTCTCTAAGATATTCATTCACACACAAGAACATGATGAATGTGATGATTATGTGACGCTCATCATCATTCTCACTTATGAACGCATGCTTGACAAACACTTCCGTTCTACATGTAAACAAGCTTGAATGTGTATCTCTTAGCCTTCTGATCTACGATCAGAGTTTTCGTGGTATAGGCTAGAATTATTAGCGGCCATTCTTGAGATCCGGAAAGTCTAAACCTTGTCTGTGGTATTCCGAGTAGGATCTGGGAAGGGATGGCTGTGACGAGCTTCAAACTCGCGAGTGCTGGGCGTAGTGACAGACGCAAAAGGATTACTGGATCCTATTCCAGCATGATCGAGAACCGACAGATGATTAGCCATGTGGTGACAGCGCATTTTGGACCATTTTCACTGAGAGGACAGGATGTAGCCATTGACAACGGTGATGCCCTACATAAAACTTGCCATGGAAAGGAGTAGAAAGGACTGGATGAAAGCAGTAGGAAAGCGGAGATTCAGAAGGAACAAAGCAACTCCATACGCTTATCTGAAATTCTCACCAATGAATTACATAAGTATCTTTATCTTTATTTTATGTTTTATTTATCTTTTAATTATCAAAACTCTATAACCAATTGAATCCGCCTGATTGAGATTTACAAGGTGACCATAACTTGCTTCAAGCCGACAATCTCCGTGGGATCGACCCTTACTGACGTAAGGTTTATTACTTGGACGACCCAGTGCACTTGCTGGTCAGTTATGCGAAGTTGTGACAAAGAATTGAGATTACGATTGTGCGTACCAAGTTGTTGGCGCCATTGAGATCACAATTTTGTGCACCACACCCAGACTAGCCTAGTCTTCTAACTTTGTCTCTCAAGAAACAAAAGTGAGAGTGTAAAAAGAACACTAAACCAGAGAGATGCCAAAAGAAGATGCTGATGTCGCTACCTCGTTGTCAATAGTCAAGTCCACTATCTCTATATCCATCTCAGGATCCTCATCGTCCCCAGAAGTTAAATCCACAACCTCTATCTCCTTGATGTCCTCATCATCAGAAATAATGATCACCTCTGATGTACTTTGGGGACTACCATCACTGCTGTCGCCTACAAAAGCTGTACCACTAGAAAAAATCTGCTCAACTGCTGAAAGAAGACCAAAAGCTGCGGCTGAAGTCCCGATAGGCTCTATGGTGAAAGGGTCAGAGGAGTGAGTAGAAAGAGACTCTATCAACAGGTCCAAATCCACTGGAGGAGACTCAGGGATGTAGTTATTGACGCCAGGGCATCTTGGCTAGTTTCAGAAGCCATTTTTAGTAAGTTTTAGGTTAGTTTCATGCATTTTCTTAGGCAATAAGCAAGTATTTGGCTGAATATGCATTCATATCTTGATTCAAGCAAACATTGTGAATTCTAAACAATTTCATGAGAATAATGCAAGGATTGATGATAGAATGAATGATGCATCATCTCATGATTAAGAGCAAGACTTTGATGCACTTTGTTTGATTGATTTTAGGTAAGAAGAAGTAGAGAAGAGCCACGTTAGTGGCCACGTTAGTGCCACTAACGTGGCCATTAACGTGGAAGAGGGGATAGCTTGCAACGTTAGTGGTAAAGTTAGCACCACTAACGTGTTCGAAGGTCAATTATGTTCACGTTAGTGGCCCCGTTAGTGCCACTAATGTAGGCACTAACGTGGAACAAAGAAGAATTTGCAACGTTAGTGGTGAAGTTAGCACCACTAACATGAGGAATGGCCAAAGAAGCCCACGTTAGTGCCACTAACGTGGACACTAACCTGGAACAAAGGGGAGTTTGCAACGTTAGTGGTGAAGTTAGCACCACTAACGTGTTCGAAGCTAGGGTATACCCACGTTAATGGCCACGTTAATGCCACTAACGTGGGCCATTAACGTGGAGAAAAGGATGAATTGGACGTTAATGGTGAAGTTAACACCATTAACATGATCAAAGTTAGGAAAGGCTACATTAGTGGCCACGTTAGTGCCACTAACGGTGGGGTTAACGTGACTCAAAGAGGTTGGGGACGTTAGTGACCAAGTTAGTGCCACTAACATCTTCGAACTAGGAATTTGCACTTGATGTTAACCACACTAACAGCCTGACTAACGTGAATGATACCCAACTTAAACTCTTCCAAGCAAGCTGAGAAAGCCCACTGAGATTGTAACTGCTTCATCTAAGCTCAAAGGCCCACATCCAGAGACTTGCAAAGATAACTGAAGATCAGAGAAGTAGTATATATAGGGGTAGTTTCGAACTAGAAGGGAGATTGGGACCTGGGGATCCAGGATTGTAAACACTCTGTATTTACTTTTCTCTGTAATTCAATTTTACTTTCAGAATGTATTTTACTTTTCCATCTTCCATTCCCAGAGCTATGAACAACTAAACCCACCTTCATTGGGTTAGGGAGCTTTGTTGTAATTCAATGGATCAATTATAGTTCTTATTCTTCTTCTTCTTTCCATTCTCTTTGATTTACTTGAAAGCTTTCGCTCTTCATCCAATTGAGCAATTGTCTCGGAAGAGAAATTGCTCATACTTGGGTTTCCTCTGAACCTTGGAAGAGGAATGAGGAAATCATGCTAGAAATACTTTCTCATGTTGGACTGGATTGGGGGTTGGATGGATATAGTGACATATAATCCTCCCAATACTTCGATCTAGGAAAACATGTGGTATAATTAGTGATCGCACTTCATCTCTTCCCATGAACAATTAGATCAAGGAATTGGATAATTGTTCAAGCTTAGAGAGATTGAATTGCCAAGGAATTGGGATTCAATCACCTAAGATTTCCAAGAGATCAATGAGTTGCATGGATTGAGGAAGAGATGAGAATGAACTTGATCCGGAGAATACAATATCTCCTGAGCCCAATGAGCCTCCCATTTCTGATCTCCCCATTCTCTATATTCTGCTATTTTACATTTATGCTCATCACCCCCATTCCCATTTAATTTTCTGCAATTTGCTTTCTGCAATTTACATTCTGCCATTTACCTTCCGTTATTTATGTTTCTTGCAATTTACATTTCCCGCCATTTTAATTTCTGCAAAATTCCAATTCAATTCTGCTTAGTTCAACTAGAACACAACTCTAATTAAAGTTGCTCAACCAATCAATCCCTGTGGGATTCGACCTTACTCTACTGTGAGTTTTTACTTGACGACAATTCGGTATACTTGCCGAAGAAAATTTGTAGTGATACAGATTTTCCGTGCATCAGTTATTGACGACAAGGCCAGACTCAGGCACTGTCTGACCATCCTGCTGTGCTGGAATAGGACCTCCATGCATGAAGTCAAAAGGATGGTAGACACAATCGAGATGTAACCACGACAGTGGAAAAGCATACAGTGCATCAAGATCAAAGGGTGAAGCTAGCAAGTGCTGAAAAGGATGGTCTTTAACTACGTATTTACAGACTCGAGGCTCCGCGGTCACCATATAGAAGCTTTGAAGGACAAGATCCTAGTACACATAAGGTTGCTCGAGCTCATAGGAAAAGACATCCATCTCCATCTGAAGGGGGGGGGGGGTAGGAAGATAGGGAGTAAGAACTTGGAAGTTCTTAGTAGGGTAGGGGTGAAATAAGTGAAGTTGCTTGATAAACCACTATTTTATGGTTTATCTTGTGCTCAATTGAGTGATTTTTATCAACTCTTTACCCACTTATTCATACTATTTGCATGGTTTTACATCTGCCTTCCTAATTATGTGCTTCGATTGAAAACATGCTTCTTTGGCCTTAAGTTCCCTATGTTTAATCCTTTCTTATTACCATTAGATGCCTTGATATGTGTGTTAAGTGATTTCAGAGATTACAGGGCAGGAATGACTCAGAGGATGGAAAGAAAGCATGCAAAAGTGGAAGGAATACAAGAAGTTGGAGAAATTGCTAAGCTGTCTAGTTTGACCCTCTCGCACTAAAACGACCATAACTTGAGCTACATAGGTCTAAATGACGCGGTTCCAGTTGCATTGGAAAGCTAACGTCCGGGGCTTCGATTTAATATATAATATATCATAGTTTCCCTGACGCTAGGTGACGCAAACATGTGCTCCACGCAGACGCGTCGCAGTGACAAAAAACCAGCGTGGCAGATTTTGCAACCAGCGATTTCTGGGCTGTTTCTGACCCAGTTTTTGACCCAGAAAGCACAGATTAGAGGCTATAAAGTGGGAGAATCCATTCATTCATAATCATAAGCTTTCATATTCACAATTTTAGGATTTAGATATAGTTTTTAGAGAGAGAGGTTCTCTCCTCTCACTTAGGATTATGATTTTAGGATTTCTATTAGTTTAGTTCAACTCATCTTCAGTCACAGTTCAATATTCCTTTTATTTTGTATTTCTCTTCTACTTTCAGATGCTTTAATGCTTGTATTAGTTATGTTGCCTAATTGGCTTATGAACTCCATGTTAGAATTGATTTCTTTATTTAATATAATTTGAGGTATTTCAGAATTATGATTGCTTTCTTTTATTTATATAAATAATTTAGATTTTTTTCTTTTGGCTTTGGTTGAGTCGTTGGAGACACTTGAGTTATCAAACTCATTGTTGATTAAAAATTGGAATTCTTTAAGAATTAATTTAAGTTCCAATAACTCTAACTTTTCCCAAGGAAAGACTAGGACATGAGGAATAAAAATTAATTCATCCACTTAACTTACCTTCATAGTTAGAGGTCAACAAAGTGGGAGAAAAATCCAATTCTCATTACAATTGATAAGGATAACCAGGATAGGAATTCCTGTTTTCATACCTTGCCAAGAGTTTATTTTATAGTTATTTATTTATTTTATTCTTCTTATGCAACATACTGCTCCCTAATTTCTAAAACCCCTAATTTACAAACTCATAACCAATAATAAGAACATACCTCCCTGCAATTCCTTGAGAAGACGACCCGAGGTTTAAATACTCGGTTATCAATTTTAAAAGGGGTTTGTTACTTGTGACAACCAAAACGTTTGTAAGAAAGGTTGATTGCTTGGTTTAGTAACTATACTTACAACAAGTATTTATTACAACTTCTAAACCATCAATCTTCAGTTCTTCATTGCTTTTCATAAATCGGCCACGTGTCCCAGATCAATCAGGCCACAACAAAGGAACATAGGGCAAAAAACAATCAAGAGAAAATAGCAAATAACATACAACCACAAGAACGGATTTAAAACACACAAGAAATATGCAGAAACAAGTATGATGCATGTCTAGCCCTAGTGTAGGTAATGAGCTCATCCATCAGTTTTTACCCCGCGTCTGACATTACATCCTTACGGACGTTGTCTCTCGTTGTCATCGCTTCGGGATATAGTGCCCAGTACACTCTTGGATTATAGCGCCCGGTACACGCTCTTGGGCTATAGCTCCTGTACTGCTCCCACGATTAAAGTGACAGGTCACACTCTTGGGGTATAACGCCCATACCGCTCTTTGGCAATCCGCTGGATAAATCGATGACAAGAAGAGTCATTGTTGTTGTCTTTTTAAACCTTAATCATCTCATCACATAATCAAATACATTTCAAGATATAATAATTCTTTATCCATAATACCACAATTTCTCCAAAATAATAAACTAAAACAGAGCAGGTCATGAGATTGAACTTTAGAATCACTTTTTCAAATATCTCAGAGTTATTATTAAATTCTGCCCACGGGAATAAAATACATAAATATGCTTAAACTTTGAAAAATGGCATATTCTGTAAGTTACTTTAATTAAATTGACGTATTTTAAAATTACTCTCAATAACTCTGAACTTTTATAAAAGAGATCCAGTCTTCACTAGTTACTTTGTAAATTATTCAAAATATTTATAAATTTTCAAACACCCAAAACTTCATTAAAAATAAGTAAATTGGGCACAGTACTTCTGTTTTCAAAATAAAACCTTTTTTGTTCAATTAAAATCATATTTCTTCTAAAACTGTCTTCCGCTTTAAACTCTTTATTGCAACCCATTATTTTTCTTCAAAAATCAAACTCAATTAATTTCAATAAAATTCATATATTTATAAATAAATAATTTTATTCATTAAATCTTTCTCAAAATCCAAGCCTCTGCTCCTTTTTACTCTAAACCTCCATTCAAAATACTCATTTAGTTATAATTAATTCCAAATCAAAATCCAACCATTAGAACTCAGCTGCAAAATATTATATAATTCAAATTCTAGCCAATTATTAAACATCTTAGTGCCTAATTTCTCATTATGGCCGAAACATAGCAACAAATCCAGCAGCAATTTAGCTAAAATTTCAATAGCCAACAATCACAAATTTAAGCAACAGACATCAACAAACAATAATCCAACCACATATATTAATTAATTCATAACTTTAACCAATTAAAGAGTCAAACCCTACCTCTGTGAAGCACAAAACACAAACAAGATACTAGAGGAGGTTTCTGATCGGTCAAATAGAGCAAAAATATTGAAAACTCGGTGGTTTCTCCCCTCCTTTAGTTTGGCCAAACTGGTTTCTGGCAGAGATAGCTCCACCTCACGATTTCACCAAACAAAACATGCGTCACCGTGTAGAAGATGAAGATACTGTCACTTCTATTGGATCAGAATTTTTGTGGGGGTCACAAATCTCAAGAAATCGATCTCGAAAAGTTAGAAAATTAACAAAACCTCCCCTTTTTCCATGCGTGGCTTGGCTGAAACTAGAGGAGAGAGAGAAGATTTTTGTGCCTTATATAATGTATAATTAGTGACTAATGTCACATAATTAAAAGGGGAAGGCATGTGTCGCGACACGTGGCGCATTAGGCATTGCGTGTCGCGATTTTGAGCCGCTGAGTCAGCGAGGTTAAATTTTTAAAATATCTTAAAAGGTAATTAAGGTAATTAGACATGGTAAAAACTCAAATAATGATCTCAGTTGGTGGTATTTAATTAGAATAAAGATTGGATAAATTACTATTGTAAATGACATTAGTAAAGTCGAGCTTTTTAAATCTTCCGAACCAAATATCAAGTGACCGTCCTTCGTCAAATAAATTAAATAATAACATAATATTAATATTAAATTATTATTCATTTTATTTAAAGATTGCAAAAAATTTATCATATACGTTACGGGAATAAAACGTAAAACCTGCAAACGTGACTCTAACGCGAAAACCAGGATGTTACATTCTACCCCCCTTAAAGAAAATTTTGTCCTCAAAATTTCCTTTACCTGTAAACAAGTGAGGATAGTCTGCCCTCATCTCGTCTTCTAGTTCCCAGGTATGTCTAGGTTCAGCGTTGGATCCCCATACTACTTTGACCAAAGAAACTATTTTGCCTCGTAGCTGCTTATCGCTCTCATTGACGATCTCAACCGGGGTTGCCGGATATGATAGATCATTCTGCAATTGTACTGTTTTGGGTTGCAAGACATGACTCTCATTGGGATTATATTTCTTAAGCTGAGAGACAAGGAAAACATCATGACGGTTGGACAGGGAAGGTGCAAGAGCGATTTGATACGCGACTGGATCGACTTTCCTAAGGATTTGAAAAGGACCAACGTACCTAGCGTCTAGCTTTTTGGTTCTAAGGGTGCGACCTATACTGGTGGTAGGACTTGCTTTTAAGAAAACATGTTCATTTTCCCGAAATTCAAAAGGCTTATGTCTATTTTTGGCATAGCTCTTTTGTCAACTCTGTGCCATCTGAATCTTCTCGCGAATCTTCTTGATCTAAGTGGTTGTTTCCTGCACTAAATCCTGACCCAACGCACTATATTTTTCTCCTTGGTGCCAACACAGCGGAGATTGACACCATCATCTATAAAGAGGTTCATAGGGGGCCATTCCAATACTCTGTTGATAACTGTTGTTGTAGGTAAATTCCATCAACAACAATTGCTTGTCCCAGTTTCCTGTTGTTCCATTACACATGATCTCAGCATATCTTTTAATGCCTGAATTGTTTGTTTTGACTGTCCATCTGTCTGTGGGTGATAAGTTGTACATAGATACAGCTCTATGCCAAAAGTTTTCTAAAAAGCTCTCCAAAACCTTGATGTAAACCTTGGATCTCTGTTGGACACAATTAAAGAAGGTATTCCATGCAGTTGCACCACTTCTTAAATGTACAAACGCGCAAGCTTTTCCAATGTATAGTTAGTTCTGATCGGAAGAAAATGAGTTGACTTTGTCAATCTATCCACTATAACCCATATGGCATCATGCACAGCTGACATCCTTGGTCATCCCATGACAAAATCCATGGTGATTCTCTCCCATTTCCATTGAGGCACTTCTAAAGGCTGTAGTCTTCCTGAGGGTTTCTGATGTTCTGCCTTAATCTTTTGACAAGTCAGGCATTTAGATACATATTCTGTCACATCCCTCTTTAGTCCCGGCCACTAGAACATATTCTTTAAATCTTGGTACATCTTGGCCGTGCCTGAATGCATCGAAAATTTACTCTAATGGGCCTTTGTCAAAATCTCTTGACACAATCTTCCTTGGTCAGATACACAAGCTCTATTCTTGAGCCTCCACAA
This sequence comes from Arachis hypogaea, assembly GCF_003086295.3. Lineage (NCBI taxonomy): Eukaryota > Viridiplantae > Streptophyta > Magnoliopsida > Fabales > Fabaceae > Arachis > Arachis hypogaea. Next base: position 12,752,839 of record NC_092055.1, read on the forward strand.
TCCATCATTGTCTTGTCGTACTTCTCCTGGTTTATCCACCTCTAATCTGGCCAACAGTTCTGACATTTCTGAATTTCTAAATTGAGCTTGTCGAATGGTTGTCTTAAAATCTGAAGTCAAGTATAGATGTGCCATGACGACTCCTCCTGATATTTCCTTCATTCCCAGCCTCAAACTGGCAAAGGTTGAAATTAACTCGTCTTCTTTCATCATCATCCAAGAAATACTCAAGCTCTTACGACTTAGAGCGTTCACAACTACGTTCGCCTTTCCTGGATGATAACTCATCTTGAAATCATAATCCTTCAAAAATTCCGTCCATCGTCACTGTCTCATGTTAAGGTCCTTCTGTTCAAAGATGTACTTTAAATTCTTATGATAAAAAAAAAACTTCTAACTAACCCCTTTATAAATAATGTCTCCATATCTTAAGTGCAAACACCAGCGCTGCCAACTCAAGATCATGAGTATTGCAATTCTTATCATGGAGTCTTAACTGCCATGATGCATATGCTACCACATTCTTATGTTACATCAGCATGCATCCTAATCCTTTCAAAGAAGCATCACAGTATACCTCAAAAGGTTCCCGAAAATCTGGTAGTGTCAATACCGATGCAGTTGTTAGTTTGCTCTTTAGCATCTTAAAACTTCTTTCATAGTTTTATGTCCATACGAACGTTACTTCTTTTCGAGTGAGGCGAGTGAGTGGTAGGGCGATATGATAAAATCCCTTTATGAATTGCTGGTAATAACCAGCCAAACCTAGAAAATTTCAAACTTCTGTGATTGTCTCAAGCTGCTTCCACTGAACCACTACTTCAATCTTTGAGGGATCTAACACTATTCCTTCTTGAGAAATCACGTGTCCTAAGAATGCCACTTTATTTGTCCAGAATTCACACTTTGACAAATTCGCATACAGCTTCCGTTCTCTTAGTAATTGCAACACCGTCCTTAGATACTCTTCATGCTCTTCCTTAGTCTTGGAATAAACGAGGATATCATCTATGAACACAACCATGAATTGGTCTAGATATGGTCAAAAAATGTGGTTCATGTAGTCCATGAATATCGCCGAAGCATTAGTTAGTCCAAACGACATAACCGTATATTCGATTTCTTTACCCAAATCTGATGATAACCCGATCGCAAATCAAATTTTGAAAATACTGCCACACCTTTCAGCTGATCCATTAGATCTTCTCTCCAAGGAAGTGGGTACTTGTTCTTAACTGTAGCCTTGATCAGCTATCGGTAGTCTACGCATGGTCTCATTCCTCCATCCTTCTTTACTAGTAACACTAGGGCTCCCCAAGGTGACACACTCAGATGAACAAAACCTTTATCTAACAGTTCTTTCAACTACTTCTTCAGTTCTGTTAGTTCCAATGGAGACATACAGTAGGATGCTATCGAAATTGGTCCAGCTCCAGGTACCAAGTCGATGTCGAACTCAATCTCTCTTCGAGGAAAAAACTCAGGTATGTATTCAGAAAACATGTTGGAGAAATCTCGTACTACTCAGATTTGTTCTAAGTTTACTTTGCCGACACTCGAGCTAGCCGCTAATAGAATGCACCCCTCACATTCACTCCCATTATAGGTAACTCTCATAGAATCTAGGTATAAAGCATGAGAAATTACTGATCCAGTACACATTATCAGAAGGAAAGATAATAGTTTTGTCAAAATAGTCAAGAAGAATATGATGCTTAGATAACCAATCAAGCCCTAAGATAATGTCTAAACCAAACAAAGCTAAACAGATTAGGTCATACAAGAAAGATTTACCTTCAATACTGAAGGCTACCTATCGACACATAAGGATTGTCAATGCTTTATGTGAGGTGGGTGTGTTAACAACTAGGTCAAAACTCAGTTTAGAGAAAACTAATCCCAACTCACGTGCAACAGTTACTGAAATAAAAGAATGTGATTGATGACTTGCATCATCTACCTCTTTTTCTCATCTAAAAGGACCATAGAATTAGTGAATTCTCATTCAATTGATGCAATGACATGAACTATATGATAAATTTATGGGACATTGCTTTGAAATGAGTCTTGCTTGAATTTCAGGTGAAAAGAGCAACAAAAGAGGAAGAAAGCAATAAAAAGGAGCTGGGCGTGTGTGCTGGACATGCCACTTGGTGCAAACGCCACCATTTTGACTGGGCGTGGCACACCAGCTATTATTTCAAGGGAGCAAAATAGGAAGGATTAATATGGGCGTGGCACACCAACTATACTTCCCAGAGAGGGTCCATGAAGAAATTCAATGGACGTGGCACGCCAAGGCTAGGCATGGCACGCCAGTTACAGTTTCCAGAAGAGACTCCATAAAGAGCTAGAATGGGCGTGGCACACCAAGGCCAGGCGTGGCATGCCAGTTATCTTTCCCAGAACATGGATGGATAAGCTTTACAGTGGGCATGGTACACCAATGCTGGGCGTGGCACGCCAACTACACTTTTTAGAGGGGAATCCCAAGGCTTTACAATGGGCGTGGCACGCTAAGTATTCTGGCCAAAGAAGGATCTTTGAAGAATTTCAAGGGGCGTGGTAGGCCAGTTCTATCTCCGATGCTGGGCGTAGCACTCCAGGTCGAAGGCGTGGCACGCCAGTTCAACTGAGCAGAGGAGAAAGGAAGGAGCAGCATCGAAGGCATGCCACTTGGTACTTTGGGTGTGGCACGCCAAGCTTGTGAGTTCAACAATCATCATGGGCGTGCCACTTGAGCCCTGGGCATGGCACGCCAGTTCACCAAACCAGAAAGGGTGCATGAAGCTCCAATAAGGGCGTGGCATGCCACTTCAAAGGTGTGGCACGCCAATATAAATTCCCAGAAGAGAAGAAACAAGGCCTCATTGAAGGCGTGCCACTTGAGAATTTAGGCATGGCACGCCAAGTCAAGTATCAAGGGGCGTGCCACTTGAGTCCTGGGCGTGACACGCCAACTTACTGCACCACAAGGGGCATGGCACGCCAGCCTTGGGTGTGACACGCTAGTTCAACACTCCAGAAAAGAAGATTGAGATCCTAACAAGGGCGTGACACGCCAGACCTGGGCGTGGCATGCTAGTACAAGTGACCAGAGAAGAAGGTTGAAGAGCTTAACAAGGGCGTGACACGCCAGACCTGGGCGTGGCACGCTAGTACAAGTGACCAGAGAAGAAGGTTGAAGAGCTTAACAAGGGCGTGGCACGCCAAGTCTGGGCGTGGCACACTAGATATACTTTCCAGAGGAGAAGAATGAGGACTTTGCTGAAGGCGTGGCACGCCAGGTCTGGGCGTGCCACGCTAGTTCAATTTACCAGAGAGGAAGAAGGAAGACATCACTATGGGGCGTGCCACATGAGTTATGGGCGTGGCACGCCAAGCTAGCTTCACTGTGGGGATGCCACTTGAGTTTGGGGCGTGGCACGCCAAGCTAAGCTAATGAGCTAGGTGTGGCACGCCACTCACATGCCGCGCACACGCCACTCACATGCCTCAATTTAATGGTTTTCTCTTTAGTTTTCAATTGTAATTTTCTTTTTTTTTTTGTAATTTTTCATTTTCTAGTAATAGGAGTAGTATAAATACCCCTTGACGAGTACTGAAAAGGGGTTAGCTTGGAACTTTTACTTCACTTACTTCATCTTCTTCCATCTCTTGTACTTTTCTCTAAGCTATGAGTAGCTAAACTCCCTCTCATTAGGGGAGGGAGCTCTATTGTACTTGATGGATTAAATGATAGTGAATTTCTTCTTCTCTTCATCTCTCTTTGATTTGCTAAAAGGAATTTCGTTCTTCATGCTTAGTGTTCAATTATCTTGGAAAAGAGATTGAATGCAAATTAAGTTTCATAGGAGCCTTGGAAAAGGAAACTTGAAACCATGCTTGAAATTCCTTCTCACATTAAGTAGATCTGGGTTTTGGGATTGGATATGGTGACATAAAATCTACCCAAATACTTAGATCTATGAGGATGTGCGGTAAAATCAGGGACCAAGTTTATCTCTCTTCATAAGCAATTAGACCAAGAAATTGGCTGATTATCAAGATTTGAGAGATTGAATCACCAAGGAATTGGGGTTCAATCAATCATGATTGCTAAGAGGTCAATGAGTTGCATGATTGAAGATGAGATGATCTGAATTTAATCCAAGGAAAGCAACATCTCCCAACTCCAATGAATCTTCCCTATTCTTTATAGCTTTCTTTAATTTCTGCTATCAACCTATTCCCCATTTACAATTCAGTCATTTATACTTCTGTAATTTACTTTCATGTTCTTACATTTCTGCACTTTATTACTTTCCTTTATCTTTAAGTCATTTACAATTCTGCTATTTAGAATTCTGCACTCAACATTATTCTTGATTAGCTTGACTAAATCTCCCAGTGACTAAAGTTGTTCAATCAATCAATCTCTGTTAGATTTGACCTCACTCATTGTGATTTATTACTTGACAATATTTTGGTATACTTACCAAGAGGGGTTCATTGTAGTGATATAGTGAATTTCCAGTCATCAAGTTTATGGCGCCGTTGCCGAGGATTGATTTTGAATTGACAATGATTAAGTTGATGGGTACTTAGATTAAGCATTTCCTTTACTTTGTTAATCACTTTAATTTCAGTTCTTTACTTTCTTTAATTCTTTTAGCACTTGAATTCTAAATTATTCATTGTATATATTGCCATTCTAACAAGAAGCACACTAACTGTTTGATGCTTTGCATCACCCAAACTTGACTTACCCACCCTTCTTCCAAGAGGGAGTTCATCTTTGTTTTAGATTGTGTTTTGTGTTGTGTATGACAGGGAGGAGAGAAGTTGTAACCTCCTACGATTCTGAACCTGAGAGGGCATTTCTAAGATTGAAAAGAGAGACAGTGGCAAGAGGCAAAAGGGTGGTTGGTGAAGAAGAAGAAGAAGAGAATCCAACATAAAATATGGAGGGTGAATCATACAATTACCAAGATGAAGTAGTGGGCAACCATGCTCCTCCACAAGAAAGGAGAGTACTAGGTTCATCAATCCCAACCCTAAGAATTGTGGGAGTAGCATCTTGAAACCCACCATACATGCCAACATCTTTGAGCTCAAACCACAGCTAATCACTCTTGTTCAGAATAGCTGCTCATTCGGAGGAAATGCTTAAGAAGATCCTAATCAACATCTAACCACCTTCTTGAGAATCTGGAACACAGTGAAGGCTAATGGTGTTCACCCAGACACCTATAGACTGCTTTTGTTCCCTTTTTCTCTTAGGGACAAAGCATCTAAGTGACTGGAATCCTTTCCAAAGGAGAGTTTGACAATTTGGGAAGAGGTGGTGAATAAGTTTTTGGCAAAATTTTACCCTTCCTAAAGAGTTATCAAGCTTAGAACTGAGGTACAAACATTCAGACAACAAGATGGAGAGACTCTCTATGAAGCTTGGGAGAGATATAAAGAGCTAACAAGAAAATTCCCTCCGGATATGTTCAATGAGTGGGTACAGTTGCACATTTTCTATGAAGGATTGTCTGATCTCAAGAGGCAAAGAAGGCCTTAGATCACTCTTCAGGAGGCTCTCTCAATACCAAGAAGACAATTGAGGAGGCCATAGATATCATAGACATTGTGGCTAATAATGAGTATTTCTATGCCTCCGATAGGAACCCAAGAAGGGGAGTAATGGAGCTAAATCAGATGGATGCTCTGCTGGCTCAAAACAAGGTGATCACAGCTCAATCGGCAGCTCTAACCAAGCAAATAGAGAAGAATCAAGTCTCAACAATCAACACTCAAGCATCAGTGCAAGAAGGAGCTAGTCCGGAAGCTAATTATGAATTGGAGCAGGCCAACTATGTGAACAATCCACCCAGACAATTATATGATCCCAATGCCAAAATATACAACCCAGGCTGGAAGAACCACCTAAATTTTGGGTGGAAAAACCAGCAAAACCAATCCCATGACCATAAGCCATACCACTCCAACCAGTACAACAACTCCAGCCATCAATCACACAATCATAGATCCTACCACAACCCACATAATGCCCCATTCCATTCCAATCAACAACCACACAGCAACCATTCTCAAAATACATCAGCCTCAACCCCACAACCATGTGATGACAGTGACAAATTTGCAAGATTGGAAGCCATGATGACACGCATGGCAGGAGATATTGCTGGTGCTGTAGAGAGACAAGCACACACTGACAAAAAGATAGATGCATACCAAGAAGAGGTTAGATCCAATATAAAGAACCAAGGGACAACAATCACGAAACTGGAAGCACAATTTGGATAGGTATCCAAGCAGATGCCCATGTCCACAAATCAGGGATAGCAACACCACCCGAACCCGCGGGTATCCACTCCGCTCCTACTTGCTCGGGGCAGGTTTTTAGCGGGGCGGGTTCTTGGGCGGGGCCGGATTTAGGTACTACCTGCCCCTATCCGCCCTGGTATATATATAATATATAATTTTAATATATAATATGTGTAATATATGTATAAAATAATTAGTAAAATAATTGATAATATTGTATCATATTTAAAATTTTACTTTAATTTATGTTATGTATGTGATGATGGTTATATAAATTTTGAAATTTAATTTTATTTATTAGATTTTAATAATTATAGGGGTAGATAGGGGCGGGGCGGGTATCCGCGGGGGCGGGTTAGGGTTCAACTATTTACTACCTGCGGGTAGGAGCGGGACGGATTTTATGCGGATTATTGTAAGGCGGGGCGGGGTCGGGTAGAGCAAAAACCCACCCTTACCCGCCCCGTTGCCACCCCTACCACAAATACATTCCCAAGTGATACCATGACTAACCCAAGAGGGGAATGCAAGGCCATCACATTAAGAAGTGGGAAAGTGGTGAAGGAGGCATCTTCAAGCCATAACTTGTAAGAAGAAAAAGCTGCCAATGACTCAGAAATCAAGGAGGAAGAAGAGATACACACTCCAGCTCCACCAAAGCAAGTCTTGAATCCCTATGTATCAAAAGCACCCTACCCACAAAGGCTGAGAAAATATGGGAAGGACAGCCAGTTTTCTAGCTTCTTGGAGGTCTTTAAGAAGCTTCAAATTAACATACCTTTTGCTGAAGTACTAGAGCAAATGCCATTCTATGCTAAGTTCCTAAAGGAGCTCATGACCAAGAAAAAAAACTAGAGAGAAAAAGAAACTGTAGTGCTCACGAAGGAATGTAGTGCCATCATACAAAAGAAACCTTCCTAAAAGATGAAGGATCTTGGGAGCTTCCAAATTCCATGCATTATAGGAGATATTAGCATTGAGAAAGCATTGTGTGATTTAAGAGCTATCATCAACTTTATGTCCTTAGCCATGATGAAGAGAATGAGAATGAGAATTGAAGAAGCCAAACCAAAAAGGATGGCACTTCAACTAGCTGATAGGACATTCAAGTTTTCCCATGGAGTAGTAGAGGACTTGTTGGTTAAGGTGGGGGAGTTCATCTTTCCAGCAGATTTTGTAGTGCTTGACATAGAAGAAGAGGCTAATGCATCAATCATACTAGGGAGATCATTCTTGGCAACAGCTGGAGCTATAATTGATGTAAAAAAGGGAGAATTAGTCTTAAGGCTTCATGATGAAAAGATGGTATTCAATGTTTTCACTACCATGAGTTACCCAAAGGAGTCCATTGAAGAATGTATGATGGTAGACACAATGGAGCCACTAGTCCAAGGAGTTTTGGAAGAAGACAAACTTGAAGAAGCAATGGAGTAAGAGCAACAAACATTATGTGGTGAGCTACCACAAGAAAGCATGGAAGGCTCAATCATGCTAGACAAGGCAAACAAGGAGAAAGTGGAAGCACTAAAGCTGGAGTTGAAGACCCTGCCCCCAAGCTTGAAGTATGCCTACTTGGGGAGCAATGAGACATATCCAGTAATTATCAACTCAAGCTTGAGTGAAGAACAAGAGGAAGAGCTCATTAAGGTGTTGAGACAACATAAGGATACCATAGGGTGGACACTTTCAGACTTAAAGGGAATCAGCCCTTCTATGTGCATGCACAAAATCCTTCTTGAAGAGGATGCTAAGTCCTCAATACAGCCACAAAGAAGGTTGAATCCATCAATGAAAGAAGTAGTACAAAAGGAAGTGCTGAAGTTATGGCAAGCAGGGGTGATTTATCCTATCTCAGACAGCCCTTGGGTGAGCCCGGTTCAAGTAATTTCCAAGAAGGGAGGAATCACAGTTGTGCCAAATGAAAGGAATGAGTTGATACCAACAAGAACAGTGACTGGATGATGCATGTGTATAGACTATAGAAAGCTCAATGAAGCCACAAGGAAGGATCATTTTTCTCTACCATTCATGGATCAAATGTTGGAGAGGCTTGCTGGGCATGAGTACTATTGTTTCTTAGATGGATACTCAGGCTACAACCAGATTGTAGTGGACCCTAAGGACCAAGAAAAGACTTCTTTCACTTGCCCTTATAGTGGTTTTGCATATAGACGTATGCCTTTTGGTTTGTGCAATGCACCTGCCACATTCTAAAGGTGCATGCTGTCCATTTTTTCTGATATGATTGAGAGGTTTATTGAGGTTTTCATGGATGATTTTTCAGTGTTTGGTGACTCCTTTCCTAATTATTTACACCATCTATCCTTGGTGCTCAAGAGATGCCAAGAGACTAACCTATTTTTGAACTAGGAGAAGTGTCATTTTATAGTTACTGAAGGGGTAGTCCTTGGCCACAAAATCTCTAAGAAAGGCATAGAGGTAGATAGAGCCAAGGTGGAAGTGATTGAAAAATTATTCCCACCTTGCAATATCAAAGCAATTAGGAGCTTTTTGGGACATGCTGGGTTCTATAGAAGGTTCATTAGGGACTTTTCAAAAATTGCCAAACCTCTAAGCAACTTGCTTGTCTCTAATGTACCATTCATATTTGATAGAGAATGCATGCAAGCTTTCGATGAGCTTAAAAGTAAGCTCTCCTCTGCACCTATTATAGCACCACCTAGCTGGGACTTACCTTTTGAATTGATGTGAGATGCATCAGATTTTGCTATTAGTGCCGTCTTAGGGCAAAGGAGAGACAAGCTAGTGCATGTCATCTATTATTCTAGCAATGTTCTTAATGAAGCCCAAAGAAACTACACCACCATAGAAAAAGAAATCCTTGCTATATTCTTTGCATTTGACAAATTCAGATCTTAACTCATTAGTTCTAAAATCATTGTATTTACTGATCATGCAGCACTCAAATACTTGTTAACCAAACAAGAGTCCAAACCTAGATTGATCAGATGGATCCTATGCTCCAAGAATTCAACATTGAAATCAAGGATAGAAGTGGAGCAGAAAATAAGGTGGCTGACTACCTATCAAGGATCCCACATGAAGAGGATGAAGCACACAGCCCTGGTGTAAATGAAAGCTTCCCGGATGAGCAATTGATGATGATCCAAGAAGCCCCATGGTTCGCAGACATAGCCAACTTCAAGGCCATTGGAGAACTACCTTCCAACATCAACAAACACTTGAGAAGGAAGTTCATCAATGATGCCAAGCATTACATTTGGGATGAGCCTTACCTCTTAAAGAAGCGTGCTGATGGAATTCTAAGAAGATGCATCTCTCATGAGGAAGGACAAGATGTGCTTTAGCATTTCCATGGATCTATTTAGGGAGGACATTTTAATGGAAAAAGGATTGCAGCCAAGGTGTTACAATGTGGATTCTTTTGGCCTACTATATTCAAAGATGCAAAGGAGTTTGTGACAAAGTACAATGAGTGTCAAAGAGTTGGCAACCTACCCAAAAAGAACAAAATGCCACAAAGATTAATCATGGAGTTGGAATTGTTTGATGTTTGGGAGATTAATTTTATGGGACCTTTCCCACCCTCATACTCAAACAATTACAAACTAGTGGCTGTGGACTATGTGTCCAAATGGGTTGAGGCCATAGCAACATCAACAAATGACAACAAAATGGTGATCAACTTCTTGAGAAAGAACATATTTAGCCGGTTTGGGGTTCCAAGAGCTCTTATAAGTGAGCAACTAGAGACACTCCTCTTCAAATATGGTGTTAAGCATAAGGTAGCCACCCCATACCATCCACAAACCAATGGTCAAGCTAAAATTTCAAATAGAGAGCTCAAGAGGATCCTTGAGAAGACTGTTGGGAACTCAAGGAAAGATTAGTCCAAGAAGCTAGATGATGCATTATGGGCTTATAGAACGGCTTTTAAGACACCTATTGGCATGTCTCCATACCAATTGGTGTTTGGAAAAGGTTGTCATCTACTAGTGGAGCTTGAACATAGAGCATTTTGGGCTCTAAAGATGTTGAACTTTGATAATCAAGCTACTGGAGAAAGAAGATTGCTGCAACTCAATGAGTTAGAAGAATTTAGAACTCAAGCTTATGAAAATACCAAGATTTACAAAGAGAAAACAAAGAAATAGCATGATCAAAAGCTGGCAAGAAGAGAGTTTGTAGAGGTCAAAAGATGCTGTTATACAACTCAAGACTCAAATTTTTCCCAGGAAAGCTGAAATCAAGATGGTCAGAACTATTCACAATCATCAAGGCTTCTCCTTATGGTCATGTGGAGCTCATGGATGATAAAATACAGAGGACTTTCACTGTCAACGGCCATAGAGTTAAGCACTACTTGGGAGACTTACTGGATGAGTAAAGAGTGAACTATAGCCTCAGTTGAAGAGGAAGAACCGTCAAGATAGTGATGTTAAAGAAGCGTTAGTTGGGAGGCACCCCGACACTCATATCCTTTCAATTTCTAGCTTTCTAGATTAGTTTATGTTTAATGACTTTAGTTGATTTTTTTTTCAGTTCTAGTTGCTAGTTAATTAGTTGATAGTTTCTTTGATTTTTGTTTCAAAAGTTTTCTTAGTCTTGCTGGAAGTGTAACCTTGCATGCTTCATTATGAGATGTTGTTAATTGGGTTGAGAAACTAGCTAAAGAGCTAAGTTTGGTGTGGCCGCCACCATAAGAACTCCATTCGTGCATTCAAGTTCAGCCAAATTGATTAATATCCTAATGCATTTAGTAAATTGGTGGGGTGAATAAAAAGGGTTACTTTATTATGTATACATAGAATGGAAGTGGAAAGTTATGAAAAATTAAATTTATTCCACTCATAATGTATACAATAAAGTTTAATCATGAGCCAATTACTAGATGTAATGAACCTAAGTTTGGTGTCCAAGAGACACACAAATTGAATGCCATTTAATTGGAGGAAAATGAAGCAATCTTTGATCACTAATGAGAGTTTGTAACAGAATTTTCAGGAAGGAGTGGGGCTCACAAGACATTGATCACTCATCAAGTCAAGGAGTCAAAGTGTACTTCACACTTTGGAACTCACAACCTGAAGAAAGCTGAACAGCCTTTTGATATTGGCACTCCTCCCACACTAGGCACCAATATCAAGTGTGAAATCTTTAAATTTGGTCATCAATTGCATCCTTCCAGACCCTTCTTTCCCTCCTTATATATTGCCTCACCCACCTCTCTTCCTCACACCACATACACTTCTTCTCTCTTCCGTATCCACACCCTTTCCCTTTCTCTACTTTCTTGCCTTCTTTCCTTCTTTCTTGCTTTCTTGGTTGGGACAATCAAGTCCCAAGTTTGGTGTTGAAGCAAACCCTTGCTTTGCTTTCTTTCTTTTTCCTTCTTCTAACCATTCTCATCACACTTAAATGGCACCACCAAAGGCCACTGGTTCAGAGAAGAGAAAGACCAAGGAAACCTCCTCTAGGTCTTCAAGCTACAATGAGTTCAAGTTCTTCTCATTCTTCCACCAAAACCAGTTTTATGGGTAGGTGAGTGAGAGGTAAATAATCCCTGAGGTTGACTTCTAACTAGGGAGAGATGAGCATAGGGAAATCACCATTGAGATCAATAGTAGGGGCTGGGCAATCTTGTGCAACCCACCAAAGAAGGTGGTAGAAAGCTTAGAGAGGGAGTCCTACGCCAATGCCATGCCACAATGATGAGCGGATAATTTATACGCTTTTTGGCATTATTTTTACATAGTTTTTAGTATGATTTAGTTAGTTTTTAGTATATTTTTATTAGTTTTTAAATAAAAATCACATTTCTGGACTTTACTATGAGTTTGTGTGTTTTTCTGTGTTTTTACTATTGTATCTGGGGTACATCTTCGGATCATCTTTTGATCACGTTTAGGGGGCTGGCCATTCGGCCATGCCTGGACCTTCATCACTTATGTATTTTCAACGGTAGAGTTTTTACACACCATAGATTAAGGTGTGGAGCTCTGCTGTTCCTCATGAATTAATGCAAAGTACTATTATTTTTCTATTCAATTCAAGCTTATTCATATTCTAAGATATTCATTCGCACCCAAGAACATGATGAATGTGATGATTATGTGACGCTCATCACCATTCTCAACTATGAACGCGTGCTTGACAACCACTTCCATTCTACATGAAGATGAGATAGAATGAGTATATCTTAGGTATCTAATACAGGGGACCGAGTCCGAGATATTAGAATCTTCGTGGTATAAGTTAGAATCCATGGATGGCCATTCCTGAGATCCAGAAAGTCTAAACCTTGTCTGTGGTATTCCGAGTAGGATCTGGGAAGGGATGGTTGTGACGAGCTTCAAACTCGCGAGTGCTAGGCGTAGTGACAGACGCAAAAGGATCACTGAATCCTATTCCAGTACGATCGAGAACTGACAGATGATTAGCCATGCAGTGATAGCGCATTGGACCATTTTCATTGAGAGGACGGGATGTAGCCATTGACAACGGTGATGCCCAACATATAGCTTGCCATGGAAAGGAGTATGAAGGATTGGATGAAGACAGTAGAAAAGCAGAGATTCAGGAGGAACAAAAGCATCTCTATATGCTTATCTGAAACTCTCACCAATGAATTACATAAGTATCTCTATCTTTATTTTACGTTTTATTTATCTTTTAATTATCAAATCTCTAAAACCATTTGAATCCGCCTGACTGAGATTTTCAAGGTGACCATAGCTTGCTTCAGGCCGACAATCTCCGTGGGATCGACCCTTACTCACGTAAGGTTTATTACTTGGACGACCCAGTGCACTTGCTGGTTAGTTGTGACAAAGTGTGATTCACGTTTGAGAGCACCAAGTCTTTGGCGCCATTTGTTGATGATCACAATTTCGTGCACCACACAACCAGGCCAACAACTGGACTACCAAAGTTATGTGAGGAGAAAGAGCATTGATTATAGCCCTGCAAACTTGGATAGAATGCTGGAAGTAAGGCGCACTAGATCCGATTGAAGCTATGAAGAAAGGGTGAAGCAACTTGATCCGGGCTTCGAAGATATCTTGAATGAGATATGTGTCCTTGATCAACCCAATTTAGTAGTTTATCTTGTGCTTATTTTAGGGAATTTTATCACCTTTTCCCACATGTATTCAATGAAATAGCATGGTTTTGTAATTCTCCCTTATTTGTACTTAAGTGTAAAAACATGCTTTTTAGGCCCTTAAATTGGTGATTTTAATTCACTTTAATTCCATTCGATGCCTTGATGTGTTTGTTGAGTGATTTCAGGTTCATAAGGCAAGTATTGAATGGAAGAATTGAAGAGAAAAGCATGCAAAAGGGAGAATTCATGAAGAAATGAGCTTTTGGAGAACTGAGGGTCACGTGCACGCGTCAAGCACGCGTACGCGTGAATAGAGGTTTTTTCCAACGACGCGCACGCGTCACCCATGCGTACGCGTGATGCTCAGCACGTGACCCACTTAAATTGAAATCGCTGGGGGCAATTTCTGAGCTGCCCAGGCCCAAATCCAACTCGTTTCTGAGGGTATTTGATGCAGAATTGAAGATTGAGCAAAGGGGGAGCACTTAGTTGTAGAATAGCATCATGTAGTTTAGTTTCTAGAGAGAGAAGCTCCCTCTTCTCTCTAGAATTAGGGTTCTGAGGCTTATTTCCATCTTAGATCTAGGTTTTGATTATTGTTCTCATCTTGTTTTCTTTTTAATTTCATGCTTCTACACTTTCGTTCTCTTAGTTTTCATGTTAATTTCCCTTTTATGCCTCTTTTATGTTAATGAACTCTTGTTGGATTTGGATTTCTTTTAATGCAATTTAATGTTTGAGGTTCTTTTATTGTTGATTTGAGTTGTGATCTTACTTTCCTTGCAATTGGTAGTTGGTAGATTTTATTGATTCTTGCAATTTATGATATTTACTTTTATTGCACTCTATATGTTTGATGAAATATTTTCTCTAGTTTTTGAGTAGTTTTCTTGACTCTTGGCCTAGGCTAAGGGAATTGAGTGACCTTGAGTCATTGGGTCTCATTGAATTGGTGATTTGAGAACCCGTAGTGGTCAATTTGATAACTATTAACTCTAGCCTACTATTAAGTTAATTGGTAGCTAGGTTAGGACTTATGGATTGATGTTGATCAAGCCATTTGACGTACTTCAAGCCTAGGAGTAGATATTATGTACTTAAGGCTTTTGTAAGTAGACTTAATGAGCTCGGTTCCTCATAATTGTCAACACATGGTTTGTAGACAAGGATGGTGATCTCAATTACCTATGTCTAGCCAAGAGTTCTTTACCTTGCCTTTATCAATTCTTGATTTACTTTTCTTGTCATTTATTTTATTACCCTTTTATAAATTAAACCCCTTGTTCCTTCATAGCCAATAATTGACCATTTCATTACAATTCCTTGTGAGATGACCCGGAGTCTAAATACTTCGGTTAATTTTCATTGGAGTTTGTACTTGTGACAAAACCAAATTTTTGATTGGGAGGATTGTTTGTTAGTGTAGAACTATACTTGCAACGAGATTTCATTTGTGAAATTCTATACCATCAAGCAACTAAAATTCTCACATCAAAAATGGCGCCGTTACCGGGGAATTGCAATGGTGCTGTTATTGGCTATTGTATATATTGTGAATATGTTTGCCTTTCTTCTTTGTTAGTTTTTGATAGTTTTAGAATTTGGTTCTCTTTGTTTCTTGTTAGTTTTTTTTGTTTTCTCTTATCACCATGAATTCTCACCCCTTTGGCAATGAGTGTGGTTCAAACTATGTTGTAGGAAATGGAAGCTTCAATGAGGATGTGCATCAATGATTTGGAAATCAAAGGTGGGAGGAGCCCCAAGCTTATGGACAACCTGATAAACCACTATTTTATGGTTTATCTTGTGCTTAATTGGGTGGTTTCATCAAGTCTTCACCCACTTATTCATACTAATTGCATGATTTTACATTTTCCTTCCTAGTATTGTTCTATGGTTGAAAACTTGCTTCCTAGAGACCTTTAATTAGTATATTTTAATTTTCCTTTATACCATTCGATGCCGTGATCCGTGTGTTAAGTGTTTTAGGCTTTATAAGGCAGGAATGGCTTAGAGAATGGAGAGGAAGCTTGCAAAAATGGAAGGAACACAAGAAACTAAGGAGATGACCAGAGAACACTGACGCAAGCACATGGCTCACGCGGGCGCGCAAAATGGAGAAAATCGCAGCAACACGTGCGCGTGCCTGACGCGTACGCGTGGATTGGAGTCTGCACGAATGACGCGAATGCGTGAACGACGCAGACTCGTGACAAGAAAATCGCTGAATGACGCGAACGCATGGATGACACGTACGCGTGACCGGCGCGATCTGCATAATTAACAGAAAACGCTGGGGGCGAGTTTGGGCCCGTTTTGACCCAGTTTTCGGCCCAGAAACACAGAATAAAGCCAGAGAACATGCAGAGACTCAACACACCTCTTTACGCAACTTGACACAACTTCACATATTCTCATTAGGATAGTTTTAGGTTTTTAGATATGAATTTAGAGAGGATTACTTCCCCTCTAGGTTCTCTTTACATTCATAGTTAATTAGTTTTATGCTTTTGGATATTGAATAAGTCATTACCTCCGTTGAAGACATTATTCTAGTTTGTTTACTCTGTCCCTTATTCTTCCATATCCTTATTTATTTTATTTAGAGTTCTAATTGGATTATTTTCATGGATTGTTGATAAAGAGGATTACTTTTACTTTCAATTAATTTTCAGTCTCTATTTTATTTTTATTTAATTCATCATGTCTTCTTATATTTTTATGAGCGTTATATTCATGTCAATGGAGTAGACTCCATACTTGACATGGGGGTTGATTAAAAGGAGACACTTGAGTTGGAAGGCTTAGGTGTTGATTAAACTGGAAGTTGTTGGCTAGTTCTGTATTTACTAATGCTAGACCTTCCTAAGGGAGAGGACTAGGATTTGCAAATAAGGGTTAGCTTAATCACTTGACTTTCCTTTATTTAGTAAGGGTTAACTAAGTGAAAACAACAACCTTTTTAATACTACATTTAAGAGACCCCAACAAGGATAGAACTTCCAATTAATCATTCCCCCAGTCAAGGCTTTTTTTTATTAATAATTATTCTTAGTTTTCGTTGCTTTAATTTACAATTAATTAATTGTTCATTATTCAACTCTCAAAACCCTCGGAAAATTCCTAATTAATAAATTAGCACCCTTTCGTGCAACTTGTTGGGAGACGACCTGTGATTCATACTTCCAGTAATTTTATTCTAAATTTTTGTGACATCCTTTTTAAATTGGTGAGGCAGATTTTAGCTAGTTAAGGGCTATACTTACAACGTTTTTCTCTTATTAAAAATCTCTTAATTGGTCTAACTTCTGCCACGCACCAATTTTTGGTGCAGTTGCCGGGGAGTTGCAATTGTGTGCTAAATTATTAATTAGTGTACATATTTTTATTTTTATTCGCATATTTTATTTTCATTTTTTTTTACCATGAGCTATGTGTTTCTTTCCTTGAATGACGCGTTCACTGCCTGATCCGAGCTTAGCCACGTTTGATCCTGAAATTGAAAGGACTATTTCACGTATTAGGCGAGCTCGACATCGGTTAGCCTCTAAGGGTGGTGAAGTGATTGTTATCGATTCACCAGTCTCATCTGAGGGCGAATCTGAACCGCCATCTGAGAGCGAAACAAGCTCCTTTACTACTAATTCAGTTGATTCACGTGCAGATAGAATGGCAGAACCTAGGAGGATTACTCTCCAGGAAGCTGGAGCCCCAGATTTCACAATGCAGCCATATCAAGTACATCACCCAACTCTGGCTGCAGATTTTGAACTGAAGATTGCACTAATCAACTTAATGCCTAAGTTTCATGGCTTACCTGCTCAGGAGCCCATCAAGCACCTCAGGGATTTTCAGATAGCCTGTTCTACTGTTAGGCATCAGGGTGCGAATAAAACTTCCATTCTATTAACTACCTTCCCATTTTCTCTTGAGAGAAAGGTGAGGGAGTGGTACTACTCCCAATCTGAGGCAACTGTTACCAACTGGGATACGCTCAGGAGAGAATTTTTGGAGAAATACTTTCCAGCTGAAGTTACAGACAGACTAAGAAAAGAGATCTCATGCATTGTTCAAGGTGAATCAGAAACTCTCTACGAATACTGGGAGCGTTTTAAGAACCTTCTGGACGCATGCCCCCATCACATGATTGACAGACTAGTGTTGATCAGCTATTTTACTCAAGGCATGAAGCCTCGGGATAAAACTATACTAGATGGTGCTAGTAATGGTTCTCTGAAGAAGTACAAGACCGCAGATGAAGCATGGCAACTGATCAGCGACTTAGCTGAATCCACCAGGAATCACAGGCACAGGAGCACCCACTCAAAAGCTGTTGCAGAAATTTCCTCTAGTACTGAGACCTTTGCCATTACACAGAGCATATGTGAAATGACCAACCTACTAAAGCAATTACAGTTGAATCAACCACATCAAGCTCAGCCTTCCCCACCATAGCAAAGCCAACAGTTAGTACCCCAAAGAGTATGCGGCATATGTGCTGATTATAGTCATTATACTGATGAATGCCCGCAACTCCAACAAGAAGATAATACTGTGGCAGCTACTCATAACTTCTATGACCGCCCAAATCAAGGATACATTCAACAAGGCGGCAATCACAACCAAGGTGGGAACTATAACCAAGGATGGCTGGAGGGACAACTATAACAAAGGAGGCAGAGACAACTATGGAAATCAGAGGTAGAATAACAATAACAGACAACAGAATCAGAACCAACCTTACAGAGCTCCTCACTTAAGACAATCACAAGGACCCCAGCAAAACCAACAACAAGTACCACATATCACTTATCCTACTTCCTCATCAAATGACGAGATGCTTCGTTCTCTTGCACAAGGACAACAAGACATGCAGACTACACTGAACTCCACTTTAAATGGTCTGAATGCCACTTTACAAGCTCTCGCCACCCGGATAGATTCATTACCTACTTCTACTAACCAACCTTTAAAATCCAGTGGAATTCCTTCTCAACCCTTACCTAACCCGAAGGGTGGCATCAATGACATCACTTTGAGGTCTGAAACCACACTGCTAGAGAGGAATCAGGAGGAGCCAAGCCCAATAGAACACGCCTCAGCTGAGGATGTGATAGAAGTAGAAGATGCTGAAATGGAAGATGCTGAATAGGAAGATAAAGTACAAGACAAGGTCGAAGAAGAAACGGCTCAGCCAAGGAATGGAGCACCAAAGGATATAGAGGCTACAAGTGACGCCATCCCTATCCCATTCCCACACCTTGCTAGAAAGTCCAAAAAGCAGATGGAACTTGATTCCAAAATGGTAGAAATTTTCAAAAAGGTTGAGGTAACTGTTCCCCTTTTTGATGTTATTCAGCAAGTACCTAAATATGCAAAGTTTTTGAAAGATTTATGCATTCATAAGGATAAAATTAATGACTTAGAAACTATTCCTTTAGGTAGTTCTATATCTGCTTTAATGGGAAGTATACCTGAAAAATGTAGTGATCCAGGTCCATGCATGGTTAACTGTACAATTGGAGGTGTAATATTTTCTGATTGCATGTGTGACTTAAGAGAGTGTGTTAGTATAATGCCATTGTCTATATATGATACTCTAAGGCTCCCTCCCTTAAAAAGGTCGGCAGCTCGTTTTGTGTTAGCAGATAAAAGCATTATTACAGTAGTTGGAATTACTGAAGATGTATTAGTGAGCATTAAGGGGCTCACATTTCCCATTGACTTCTATATCCTGGAAATGCCCCCTAATGACTCAGGAAGACCATCATCAATCCTGCTTGGAAGATCATTCCTGAAAACTTCAAAGTTCAAGCTGGATGCATTCTCAGGAACTTACTCCTTTAAAATAGATGGCAGAACAGTAAGTTTCAGTTTAAATGAAGCTATGAAGCACCCTCCAGAAGATTATTCTATCTTCCAGTGCGACATCATTGATGAAACTATAGCTGAAGTTCACCAAGAAGAATTAGAAGAGAAGCACATGGAGCAAGTCCCAAGTGTGGGGACACCTTCTGAACATCATGACAACACTTTACCATTACCACTAGCCCCGAATGATCCAAAACCTAGCCATGAGCAGAAATTGGAATTAAAGCCCCTTCCTCCACACCTCAAGTATGCTTACCTTGAGGATAATCAGAAGTTTCCAGTTATCATTGCAAGGGAACTCACTTCTCAACAGGAAGAACAACTGCTTAGTGTGCTGAAAAGACATAAGAAAGTAATTGGGTGGAGCTTAGCGGATATAGTAGGCATCAGACCTCAAGTTTGTGAGCACAGAATATATTTAGAAGAGGACCCGAAACCTGTCTGTCAACCCTAAAGAAGATTGAATCCAACCATCTTAGAAGTTGTCAAGAAAGAAGTGACCAGGCTACTTGAAGCAGATATCATTTACCCCATCTCAGACAGTGAATGGGTCAGTCCAGTACAAGTAGTGCCCAAGAAGTCTGGAGTCACAATAATAAAGAATGAACATGGAGAGCTCCTGACAACTAGAGTGCAGAATTCATGGAGGGTTTGCATTGACTATAGGCGTCTCAACCAAGCTACTCGCAAGGATCATTACCCCTTGCCATTTATTGATCAGATGCTCGATCCCCTATCAGGTAAATCCCATTATTACTTTTTAGATGGTTATATAGGTTAATTTCAAATTCATATAGCTTCTGAAGATCAGGAGAAGACCACTTTTACATGTCCCTTTGGAACGTATGCTTATAAAAGAATGCCTTTTGGCTTATGTAATGCACCTGCTACTTTCCAAAGATGCATGATGAGTATCTTTTCAGATCTTATTGAGAATTGTATGGAAGTATTTATGGATGATTTTAGCGTATATGGTGATTCATTTGACCTTTGCTTGGATAGTTTAGGTCGAGTATTAGACAGGTGTGTTAGTTCAAACCTTGTATTGAATTTTGAAAAATGTCACTTTATGGTAAAAGAAGGGATTGTTCTAGGACATGTTATCTCCAAAACTGGTATTTCAGTAGATCCAGCAAAGGTAGATGTCATTTCTAGTTTACCTTACCCTTCCTCCGTGAGGGAAGTCCGTTCGTTCCTTGGCCATGCAGGTTTTTACAGGAGATTCATTAAGGACTTCAGTAAGGTAGCATTACCTTTATCTAGACTGCTGCAAAAAAATATTGAGTTCGAGTTCAGTGAGAATTATATGAAAGCGTTTGATAAGATAAAGATCGCCCTGACTCAAGCTCCGATTGTGAGAGGACCAGACTGGAGCCAGCAATTTGAAATTATGTGTGATGCCTCCAACCATGCAGTAGGAGTGGCACTGGCTCAACACGAAGGTAAGGATCCTTTCGTAATTGCTTATGCATCTAAAACATTAGATGCTGCTCAATCTAATTATACTACTACTGAAAAAGAGCTTCTTGCTATTATTTTTGCTCTGGATAAATTCCGAGCCTATTTACTTGGTACTAAGGTAGTAGTATACTCAGACCATGCAGCTCTAAAATATTTATTAGCTAAAAAGGAGTCCAAACCAAGGTTAATACGTTGGATACTGCTGCTGCAAGAATTTGATTTAGAAATTAAGGATAGGAGTGGTAACCAGAATTTAGTGGCAGACCACTTGAGTCGCCTTAAGCATGTTAAGGATGACTCCACTCCTATAAATGATGCTTTCCCATTTGATAGCTTGCAAGCAGTATCTGAAGTAGTTCCTTGGTATGCACCTGTAGCTAATTATCTAGTTAGCCATACTTTCCCTCCAAATTTTACTAAACATCAAAGGGACAAGCTGAAAAGCGAGTCTAAATATTTTATATGGGATGATCCATATTTGTGGAGGTGTGGTGCTGACCAGGTAATTAGAAGATGTGTACCTCAATCAGAATTTCAGTTTATTTTAGAGGCATGCCACTCTTCTGAGAGTGGAGGACATTTTGGCCCTCAAAGAACAGCTAGAAAAATCTTAGACTGTGGATTCTGGTGGCCCACTCTTTTTAAAGACGCTGTTGAATTTTGTAAATCTTGTTTCCCATGCCAAAGATTTGGTAATATATCCAAGAGGGATGAGATGCCTCAACAGATTATGCTTTTCTGTGAAATTTTTGATGTTTGGGGCATTGACTTCATGGGTCCATTTCCAAACTCTAATGGTTACCTTTATATATTGTTAGCTGTAGATTACGTTTCTAAATGGGTGGAAGCAATTCCTACCCGCACTGATGATGCTAACACTGTTATTTCCTTTGTTAGAAACCATATTATTTGTCGCTTTGGATCACCACGAGCAATCGTAAGCGATCAAGGCACTCACTTTTGTAATAGGAGACTAACAGGCTTACTGAAGAAGCATAGAATAGTTCACAAAATAGCAACCGCTTATCATCCCCAAAATAATGGACAAACAAAAGTGTCTAACAGAGAGATTAAACGCATTCTGGAGAAAATAGTAAAGCCTCATAGGAAGGATTTGAGTGCCAGGCTACAAGATACACTCTGGGCATATAGAACAGCGTACAAGACACCCATTGGGATGAGCCCCTTCCGCTTAGTATACGGAAAGGCTTGCCACCTCCCAGTAGAGGTGGAACATAAGGCTTTCTGGGCTATAAGGGAATGCAATATAAATTTTGAAAAATCTGGTGCTGAAAGAAAGTTGCAACTAGCAGAATTAGAGAATCTTCGCCTAGAAGCATATGACAATTCCAGGCGATACAAAGAAAAGATGAAGGCTGTCCATGACAAACACATAAAAAGGAGAGAATTCAGACCAGGGGAGTTAGTTCTTCTTTATAACTCCAGACTGAGGCTTATGCCAGGCAAACTAAGATCAAGATGGGAAGGTCCCTACAGAGTAGAAAAGGAATAGCCATACAGAGTTTTCCACCTGCGTTATCCTTCTAGCTCTAAATTCTTAAAGGTCAATGGACATCGCCTGAAGCTTTATCATGGAGAGAAGACGAAGGATCACAAAGAACTAGAGGTTTTCCTCTTGGAAGACCCACCAACAGAAGCAGAATGAGCCTGAAGACGTCCAACTTAAGGACATAAAAGCAAAGTGCTAGGTGGGAGACAACCCACCATGGTATGATCGTTCAGTTTCAGTCTTAGTTTTATTTTACTTTATTCTATCTTTGTTTTTGTTAATGACCCTTCTTATAACCTCTGCATACAACTGCATATAGCCTGCATTTGCATTTGCATTCTGCATATAAAAAAAAGGAAGAGAGGCACGCGACGCGTCCGCGTCATAGTGCATTAGAAACTAAGAAGAAGAGAAGCAGAGAGTCACGCGAAAGCGTGGCTGGAGGCGTGCTTTAGGCATAAACATGCCCACGCGACCGCGTCACCCACGCGGCCGCGTCATTTTGAAAATAGCCTCCCACGCGTCCACGTCACCCACGCGACTGCGTGCCATTAAAAATCGATGTAAATGAGGTATATGGCAGCAAGTTATGATGGAGTGGGACTGGAATGATGTTAGAAGCACAAACCCTACCACGTGATCGCGTGCCCCAAGCAGCCGCGTCGTTTTACAAAATCAGGCCATTCACGCGATCGCGTCACCCACGCGACCGTGTCACCCCAAAATTTGGCAAAATGCGTATAAAACAGAAAGTTATGCATATGCGAAGCTACACTCGCGCCAATAGCACAAATCAGGCCACGCGTCCGCATCACCTGAACTTATCGCCCATCACGCGATCGCGTGACCCACGCGTCCGTGTCACATGCGACGCACAGCTTATCCAGATCAGCCAAGATATCTTATCTTTTCCTTCCCAGATCTAAATCTTTTCTTTTCCTTTCTTATTTCTTTCTTCTCTCTTCTTCCCTCTTTATTCTTTTTCACTTTTTACCTTCTCATCCCTTATTTTTCACTTTCATTAACAAGGTTCTTTTCTTTCTTCTTTCCCTCTTTACTTTTCCTTTATTATTTTTATTTTTTTCTTTCATTATCTATATTTTCTTTTTTCTTTCTCTTTCTTTTCATTCCTTAATTGGTGTTAGAAATTTAATTAGGTGATTATTTACTTCTATATTTTGCTTGTGAGTTATTGTGGAATTGTTTGACAATTAAAAATACTTCTTAAAGGATTGCTTGCATGTTCAAAATTAATACTTTCAATAACATATTTATCATGCATGCTATGTGTTTGTGAAAAAGCCCGTATGGCATTGTGCATCAATTTTTCTACTACTCTAACGCCTGTCTTTCACAAAACTCCTTTTATATTTTATTAATTAAATATAATTGTCAATACAAACAGGTTGTTAGTTTGAAAGGGTTGATAATCTAACTTGGACATTTAATGCTTGATATATGCTACTCATGCCTTTGCCGGCATGTCAATAAACATCTTGCATTTAATTGCCATCACATGCACTTGCTATATTTTCATTGATGAACTTTTCACATGTAGTCATGACCATGTGTTAATGACATCCTTCTTTACCATGCATTGATTATCACCTATACTATCCCCTCCCTTGCTCGAACCCTTAGCTTTACGTATTACTTTCTTTTTCCTTTTTCAGGATGGCCACCAAGAAGGGTAAAGAAAAAGCACTCCCAAACCACTGGCAAGGAAAGGAACAAAAAGAGCACTAGTGGCAGAGCCATCTTTAATAGCAGTAAAACCCTCAACAAAGCGAATCAAGAGGATCATTAAGGTCGATGAAAAAGAAAAAGCTTTCCCAGCAAAGGACACTGCGCGGTTCCTTAACCGCTACTGTGAGCAGATGTTCCCTATCCTGGCTGAGAGAAATTATAACAATGAGCACCTTCTCATCCTCCCGACTAACATTGTTGAATTTGTTGAGCCGCAAATTGAACGAAGACAATGGGGATTCCTACGGAGACAGCCAAGGCAGGTTAATCTTTTATGGGTAGTTGAATTCTACTCCAATTTTCACATGCCAACCATGCAGTCTGTCTATATCCATCAGAAGTAAGTTCCCATAACAGAAGAGACCATTCAACGAGCTTTAGATCTTCCCCCTACCCCAAAAGGATTGGACGCATTACAAGAAGCCTCATTCAAACGCTAGACATACCAATTTGACTGGGACACCGTTATCAGAGTTATAGCACAACCTGGCAGCAGATGGATCTATGGATACCATCGATCTCGACCTAAGTGCATATTGGCTTCAGCACTCACCGTGGAAGCTTGAGTATGGGCACAGATTATGTCCCATTACGTCTTTTCGAGCACTCACGAGTCCTCATTCACTGCAGATATGGCTGTTCTACTCTGGTGTATCCTTACAAACCAGCACCTCAATTTACCAAGACACATTCGGCATGCTATGGGACACGTACAGATAGCGGACAACTTACCTTTTCCCGCTTTAGTTTCAGATCTAGTCTCAGCAGCCGGAGTCTCCTACAGAGCTGGGGACACCAAGGCCATGATTCCACGAGATGATCAGTACGTCCCTAACGGGAAGTATATCAGACCTCCAGCAGCCACTGCTAGCCGGCCTGCAGAACCAGCCGAAGATATTCCTTCTCCTTCCACATCACAAGCACCTTCAACAAACCAACTGCTCCATCTGATAATTGAGAGGCTTGACCGGAAAGGAAAGCAAAGAGAGCGCCGTAACAAGCGCCGATTTACATACCTCAAGGAGCTACTTGTTGGTCATCACCCAGCTAAAGAAGACCCAGACACCTCGGACTCCACTTCATTTACCAGCACAGGGAGCCATGATGGTTCCGATTGTGGAGATGCTACTACCAGCCCCTCGTTGTTCCGGACAGATGGCACCGAAGACGGTGCCAAGCTTTAAGTGTGTGGAGGTTGGTCAGTACCTGACTTCCGAAGGTAATTTCTCTTCCTTAAACACCAATAAAATAGGATATTTAGTTAATTTTTCTTTTGTTAAGATAGGATAAATTGCATAGATTATTTGCATGCATGTTCTAATTGGTTAAAAAAATCAATAAGTTTCTTTTTAAGACTCCATTTTTAAAAATTTTCACTAATTTAAATCAAAACTTTTGTGTTAAACTTGTTTGGAAGTTGTATTTGGAACATAGTTAAAAGTTAGAACACACAACCTGTGAGACTTGAGTTTAATGAAATGGTTCCACTATTTAACCATAAATATTTTATTCTTGTGTGTTTGCTTCTCTATGATTGTAATCTATATTTTGTTCCATCCTATGTCCAATATTTAATGTGTTATATGCATGCATATGATTGAGGCCATTATTTTATTAACTCACTTACCCCAAATAGCCTACCCTTCTATTCACCTTTGTTAGCCAATTTGAGCCTTTTAATCCCATTTGTTCTATATTTTACCACATTACTAGCCTTAAGCAGAAAAACAAGTAATATCCCAAATTGAATATTTGGTTAGCTTAAGATAGGAAGTGTGTATCAATTAAGTGTGGGAAGCTGTGGGAACATTGGTTGATAAGGGAATGTGTCATGATAAAATGTTGGGAATTTGGGTACCTACTCATGTGAAACTAGAAAAATTAAAAATCCATGTGCATTGGCAATGTTATGTTTATGCTTTAAAAAAATCCAAAAATATTCAAATAATTAAGTAATTAGATAAATAAATAAGGGGACAAATTACCCCAATGCTAAATTAAGTTCAAAAATCAATGCATATGTGATACAAGTTAAGAGAAAAGTTGATGCATGAGTATGTAAAACAAAAGTGGGAGAATTTTGGGTAAGTTAAGGATGCTTTAAGAAGAAAATAAGAGTATGTATGTTAGGTGATAGCTTAGGATAATCAAGGATTCAATTTATAGCTCACTTAGCCATATATATACCCTCACCTTTACCTTGGCCCCATTACGACCTTGAAAAGACCTCATGATATTTGCATTGATACATTAAATACTTGTTGATTAGTTAGGTGAAGAACAAGGTTTAGAAAGCATGATTGGAGGAGAGTAGAGTGATTACCCTATACACTAGAGTGACTAGACTGCATACACAACATCAGTAAGGGTTCAATGCTTAATTCTATGTTCCCTGCTTTCATAAGCTGTCTTCCTACGAGTTTACTTGCTTTTATTGTATAATTTGAGTTAGTAGAATTTGATTTGTCTTTGTCTTGAAAGAACTTATTTATTTTTAACTAAGTAGACAAAATCATTTTATCATTTAGTTGTATTCATATACATAGGTTGCATTGCATTGCATGAGTCCTACTTTTCCCTACTCATTTGTTTTATCTCCTTAAGCTAAGCATAAGGACATGCTAATGTTTAAGTGTGGGGAGGTTGATAAACCACTATTTTACGGTTTATCTTGTGTTTAATTAGGTGGTTTCATCAAGTCTTCACCCACTTATTCATACTAATTGCATGATTTTACATTTTCCTTCCTAGTATTGTTCTATGGTTGAAAACTTGCTTCCTAGAGACCTTTAATTAGTATATTTTAATTCTCTTTTAAACCATTCGATGCCGTGATCCGTGTGTTAAGTGTTTCAGGCTTTATAGGGCAGGAATAGCTTAGAGAATGGAGAGGAAGCTTGCAAAAATGGAAGGAACACAAGAAACTAAGGAGATGACCAGCGAACACTGACGCGAGTGCATGGCTCACGCGGGCGCGTGAAATGGAGAAAATCGCAGCGACGCGTGCACGTGCCTGACGCGTACGCGTGGATTGGAGTCTGCACGAATGACGGGAACGCGTGAACGACGCAGACGCGTGACAAGGAAAATCGCTGAATGACGCGAACGCATGGACGACGCATACGCGTGACCTGCGCGATCTGCATAATTAACAGAAAATGCTAGGGGTGATTTTGGGCCACGTTTTGACCCAGTTTTTGGCCCAGAAACACAGAATAAAGCCAGGGAATATGCAGAGACTCAACACACCTCTTTACGCAACTTGACACAACTTCACATATTCTCATTAGGATAGTTTTAGGTTTTTTATATCTGAATTTAGAGAGGATTACTTCCCCTCTAGGTTCTCTTTACATTCATAGTTAATTAGTTTTATGCTTTTGGATATTGAAGAAGTCATTACCTCCGTTGAAGACATTATTCTAGTTTGTTTACTCTGTCCCTTATTCTTCCATATCCTTATTTATTTTATTTAGAGTTCTAATTGGATTATTTTCATGGATTGTTGATAAAGAGGATTACTTTTACTTTCAATTAATTTTCAGTCTCTATTTTATTTTTATTTAATTCATCATGTCTTCTTATATTTTTATGAGCGTTATATTCATGTCAATGGAGTAGACTCCATACTTGACATGGGGGTTGATTAAAAGGAGACACTTGAGTTGGAAGGCTTAGGTGTTGATTAAACTGGAAGTTGTTGGCTAGTTCTGTATTTACTAACGCTAGACCTTCCTAAGGGAGAGGACTAGGATTTGCAAATAAGGGTTAGCTTAATCACTTAACTTTCCTTTATTTAGTAAGGGTTAACTAAGTGAAAACAACAACCTTTTAAATACTACATTTAAGAGACCCCAACAAGGATAGAACTTCCAATTAATCATTCCCCCAATCAAGGCTTTTTTTTTATTAATAATTATTCTTAGTTTTCGTTGCTTTAATTTACAATTAATTAATTGCTCATTATTCAACTCTCAAAACCCTCAAAAAATTCCTAATTAATAAATTAGCACCCTTTCGTGCAACTCGTTGGGAGATGACCTGGGATTCATACTCCCAGTATTTTTATTCTAAATTTTTGTGACACCCTTTTAAATTGGTGAGGCAGATTTTAGCTAGTTAAGGGCTATACTTGCAACGCTGTTCTCTTATTAAAAATCTCTTAATTGGTCTAATTTCTGCCACGCACCACAACCTTCTTGGCAACAACCTCCTTATGAATCGAGTTTGGCAAGAATGATTGGGGACATGACTACTCTCCTCATGGAGATGTGCAAGAACCAAAAGGTATTTTATGCCATCCAAGCCGTTCAAGCGCCACCCCAACATGATTATTCTTCGGATTCTTATGGGTACAATCCAAATCCTAATGAATACCAATCTAATGTATGTGATGACCCTTATTGTGATTGTCAACCACAACCACCACATACATATAAACCCCCTCCTCAATATAGCCTTCCACCATACTCACAAGCCTCATACTACCATTCACCTCCACATGATCCTAACTCATACACACCATACCAACCACCATATGAACCATATCTAGAGCCACCACCATTCCAACACCAATACTCCCAAGAACCAAAAATTCCATATACACCACCTCAAGACTTTCACCAATATGAACCACCTTCCAACTACAATGCCTTTTCCTCAAATAATAAACCCTCTCTTCCACCACCACCTTCATCGGAAGACCTAATGCGAGAGCAACAAGAACTTCTAGCTAGGTGTATGCATCATGAAGAAGTGTTCAAGGAGCTAGAAGCCAAGATGGCTATCATAGCGGAAGCCGTTAGCAACATGGTCTCATCCCACCTAAGCCTATGTGATCAAGACACTTCCATTGTTGAATGTGAAGAAGCAACCAAAGAGCTTAGCGAAGAGGTGATTTTGGAGCTCCAAGGTGAAGAAGAAGAGTTAAATCAAGAAATGCAACAAGAGGAGGAGGTAGAGATTATTGAATAAGAGGAAGTAGTAGTTGGGTATTTAGAATATATTGAGTACATAGAGAAATCTCAAGTGGAGGAACCTTCTCCCATGAAGTACAAAATTGGTGTTAAGGAGGAGAGTGCACAACCTCTAAGGCACAATGTGACTGGAGAAGTGGAAGAAGTGGTACAAGCAACAAGCCCTCCTATCTATGATGATTCCGCATCAACATATGATCCTTTTGAGCTTGATGAGTCCTTCCCCACTATGCTTGGAATTGATGAGGAGGTAGATTTCACTAAACCTCCTATTTATGATTTGAGTGATGGGGAAGAGATAGAAGAATTTGGTGAAAAAGAATATGAACTTGAGGAAGCTTGGCAAGAGGTAGAGCTTAAAGTACCGTGCCAAGTGGTGGAAACCTCTAGAAGAGGATGGACGGGAGTGGAGTGTACTTTGTCAAGACCGTTGGGAACTCCTCCACCTAGGTTGTCATCTACTCCTTCATTTGAGTGGGTAAAACTTCTAACTCTTAGCTTTATTATCCCACTTGAATATGGTATTCTTGAAACGGATGGCCAACTTAGGGCGCTTTGTGGAATCAAGCGTAAGAGGAGAATGTTTAGTGGTTAGCGTTGTAAGTCTAGGCTCATTATGGTTAGAAGCTCGAAATTGAAGAGCATGGATTGGTGTAGTGCTCAATTGAATAGGTCTAGGAGGATCGTTTGGTGCCTTCATGAGAATTCAGCTTTCTTACCACCCGGAAGGGATCAAAGTGATCAAATTGAAGACGGGTGTGAGAACAAAGTATGGGATCCCGGTTTACAAGGTTTGGATCAACTTTGGGAGCCCATGGTTTGTGAAGAACTCCACCAAAGCTTGGAGTTATTAACTTTAAATGATGAAGCACAATGGAAGTCCAAGCATTGGTAGATGTTCAAGGATGGATTCAAGCATAAGCCACCTTGATGAGGAGCTCCCCATAAGTCCAACTTAAGGACAATAAAGAAAAGTGTTAGGTGGGAGATACCCCACCATGGTAACATCTTTTCCTTTTTCCTCTTTGTAAATATTGGTAATTTAGGTTTAATTTCATGTTTTGTTTGGTTAGTTGAGTTTAATTGGGAGTCTAGTAGGTTAAATAAGGTTTTATGATGTTTTGGTAGCTGTTTGGAGGTTTGGAATGCTTGGTTTGGTGCAAAAACATGAAAAATTTTGAAAAACAGAGCATCAACCCACGTGTACGCGTGCTTCATGCGTACGCGTGACCCAAGTATTTTCAACCATCCACGCGCACACGTCATCCACGTGTACGCGTGGATTGCATATTTCCATTTCTCAGCCATTTTCCCTAGAGTTGTGCCTGCACTGTGCGCGTTTTGTGCCTTTCGCACAAGTGAACTCACACGTACGTGCATGTAATGCGTACGCGTCGCTCTCGAAATAACCCATCGACGTGCACGCGTGAAGCACGCGTACGCGTCGCTTCCATTTCACCATTCCCACGCCCACGCGTCATGCACGCGTACGCGTGGTCGCCCTTACTTCACTACACTTCTTTTCTTCTCTTCTTCTCTCCTCTTCTCTTCTCTTACCCCTCATCCAACACTACCAAATACCATTTATAACCATTCTTTTTAGTTAGTTAGTTATTTAGTTAGTTTACTCTCTGTTTAATTTTTGTTTTTCATTATAAGTGTTGGATTGTTAATTTTGCTTACTATCTCTTGCTGCTGATCATTGATAAGATGTTAGTTTAACATCATTGTTGTTAATATTCTTTGTTGGATTCTTTGTTGAGGTTACAAATTGTTACTTGGGTTGAGTTTTTAATGCTTAACATTTGTGAATACCAAGTACATGTTACATTGCCTTCGAGCTTCTAAATCTTTTGAATTGCATGTTTTAGCCACCATGCATTCATCATCCATTGTTAGGAAATTGTACATTATCAATGCAATTTTTTTAGGATGCTTGCTCTGATTGAGCATCACTTATTTCATGCGTTGAGATTTTGGAATTGTGAAATTGGATCGAAAGCTTACCAAATAATATATTTTTAAGCTTTCTAAGCTTTGTGGACCATGCTTGCTATGTGATTGATTTTCACTTCTATATTCTTTTTTCTTAGGTTCCATAGCATCCATATGCTCCACCTCTATGTCACTTAGGTATTGCAAATAAACTTCAATATGTGTCATTGTTTGATGTGTAAGTTTCACATTCCATCTTGTTCATTAAAGTTGCCTTGCACATCAATCAATGTCCATCCATTACCCAATTCACAATTGCTTGAATGCTTTTATGCTTCTTCACATGTTTGGTTGCCTTAACCTACAAGTTCTCTTCAAAGTATTTCAAGCACACTAGAATGAGTGAAGTGCATACTTTCTTTGTGTAATTGTGACATATCTCTTTATGATAGTGTGTGCGTTCTAAAGGGTGCCTAGTTTAGAATTCACACACCTATATTTTTTCACTAATGTCACACCAATTCACTCACTCCATTCTAGTGATTCACCTCATTTCAATAATGCACGCTTCCTTGTTTTTATATTTTCTCATTTTTTTACGGTGTTATTTCCTATTTTTTCATGACTAATGCACCATAAAAAAAAACTGAAGTGGAAGGAAGAACACGTAGCACCGGTTGACCCACCAGCTGAAGGTGGCAACTAGGAAGGTCGCCGTACCCCCTTGCTCATCTTTGAGTGCACCGAGGACGGTGTAAACTCTTAAGTGTGGGGAGGTCGTCCAACCAGTCGGCATTTTTGGGTGACAAGTTTCTAATCCCAACACTTCTGCATTTCATTTTTTTAGATCTTTTAGGATTTTTAGTGACATTTTCTTAGTTTGCATATATAATATAATAAGCTTAGTCAAAATAATGAGATTTTTCAAGAAATTTATCTATAGGGCACCCCAATTGATTGAAAAAAAATTTTTTAGAACTTGCTTGATTACATATATTGTGGAACATGATTTTTGAGCTAAGAACACAAGCATGTGAGATTTGAGCCTAATTGTGTGGTTACATTGTATAACCACTTATTTTCATTCTTGTGTGCATTATTCTCTTTCTATGATTATAATCTTTGATTTGTTTGATTCTTTATGTCCATTATTTTGTGTATGAATGCACTTATATGATTGAGGCCATTGTTTCAATTAGCTCACTTACCCAAATAGTCTTACCTTTTATCTTCCATTGTTAACCAACTTTGAGCCGATGCTAAACCTAATTGTTCTTAATTTTAGCACATTACAAACCCTAAGTGAAAAACAATAAACGTCCCTTGTTTGGATCTTTGATTAGCTTGGGCTAGTGAGAGTGTTTATCATTTGATTTTGGGGAAGTTGGGAACATTGGGTAGAGATAAAAGTGTATTTTGTGGTTTTGTTGAAAATCATGGGAACGGGTACATATTCATGTATCAATTATGTTTATACCATATGCATTGATGCTTTTGTGTATATTTTAGTTAAAAAAATTGAGAAAAAAAAAGAAAAAAAAAAAAATATATATATATATATATATATATATATATATATAGAAAAGAAAGAAAAAAGAAAAGTAATAAAAAGGGGACAAAATGCCCCAAAGTGAAGTTCAATAATAATCAATGCATATGTGTGGTGATAAAAAAAGAATGCATGAGTATGTAAAAAAGTGAAGAATGGGTAGTTAGGTTTGTTTAGAATTGTATAAGTTGTTATATAGGTTGGGTGGGAAGCTTATGTTAATCAAAGATTCAAATCTCAAGCTCACTTGACCATATGCATCCTTATCTTAACTCTAGCCCCATTACAACCTATGGGAAAGTCCTCATGATATTTGTATGCATGCATGGAATAACTGTTGATTGTTAGATGAAAAACAAATCTTGGAAAGCATGATTAGGGGAGAATTGAGTGAATCAACCCTATACACTTGAGTGCCTAGAGCGGATACACATCCGGTGAGGATTCGATTGCTCGATTACATGTTTCCACCCATGATCATCTTTTCTTGCAAGTTTGTAAAATCTTTCAATAATTCAATTCAATTGTAGGTTGATTTGATTGTTAAGGCTTTAGCCCTTGTACTTATATGTATTCTTGAAAATTGATTGTTTTGACCAAGTAGATGCATTCATGAAGATAGATTGCATTTAGATAGATTGCATATAGATAGGTTGTATATAGTTAGTTTGTATTGAATAAATGTTGATACCCTTTGCTTCTTTCTTGATTTTAGCATGAGGACATGCTTAGTTTAAGTGTGGGGAGGTTTGATAAACCCCAATTTGGTGGTTTATCTTGTGCTTATTTTAGGGGATTTTATCACCTTTTTCCATATTTATTCAATGAAATAGCATGTTTTGTAATTCTCCCTTAATTTGTGCTTAAGTGTAAAAACATGCTTTTTAGGCCCTTAAATTGGTGATTTTAATTCACTTTAATTCTATTTGATGCCTTGATGTGTTTGTTGAGTGATTTCAGGTTTATAAGGCAAGAATTGGATGGAAGAATTGAAGAGAAAAGCATGCAAAAGGGAGAATTCATGAAGAAATGAGCTTTTGGAGAATTGAGGGCCATGCGCACAGGTCATGCATGCGTACGCGTGCATTGGAGATTTTTCAAGCCACGTGCACGTGTCAAGCACGCGTACGCGTGAATAAAGGTTTTTGCCAACAACGCGCATGCGTCACCCACGCGTACGCGTTATGCTCGGCACGTGACCCACTTAAAGTGAAATCGCTGGGGGCAATTTCTGAGCTGCTGAAGAACTGAACATTGATGGTTTAGAAGTTATAGTAAATTCTCGTTGCAAGTATAGTTACTAAACCAAGTAATCAACCTTTCTTACAAAAGTTTTGGTTGTCATAAGTAACAAACCCCTTTAAAATTGATAACCGAAGTATTTAAACCTCGGGTCGTCTTCTCAAGGAATTGCAGGGAAGTATGTTCTTATTATTGGTTATGAGTTTTGTAAATTAGGGGTTTTTAAAATAAGGGACAGGTAATTTAAATGACAACTAAAATAAATTATCAATAATAAAATCTCTTGGCAAGGTATAAGAACTGGAAGTCCTATCCTAGTTATCCTTATCAATTGTGATGAGAATTGGATTTTTCTCCCACTTTGTTAACCTCTAACTATGAAGGTAAGTTAAGTGGATGAATTAATTTTGATTCCTCAGGTCCTAGTCTTTCCTTGGGAAAGGCTAGAGTTAGTGGAACTCGAATTAATTCTTAAAGAATTTCAATTTTCAATCAACAATGAGTTTGATAACTCAAGTGTCTCCAATGACTCAACCAAAGCCAAAAGGGAAAATTCTAAATCAAATTAAAAGCATTCATAAATCTGAAACACATCAAATTACGTCTAAACATAAATTCAACTTTAACATGGAAAGGTTCATAAGTCAATTGGGCAACATAAATCAAATACAAATAAAAGTATTAGAGTAAATAAAAGTAGAATTTAAATATTGAAGGAACATAGAACCTGGAATGAAGAGATCATAGCTTAAACATAATAAAAATCCTAAATCCTAATTCTAAGAGAGAGGAGAGAACCTCTCTCTCTAAAAACTACATCTAAAACTAAAAATTATGAATTATGAGCTGATCATTATAAATGGATGCATTCCCCCACTTTATAGCCTCTAATATGTATTTTCTAGGCTGAAAACTGGGTCAAAAACAGCCCAGAAATCGCCCCCAGCGTATTCTGGTACGTACAGGTCGCGGGAAAGTGACGCGGAAGCGTCGTCCACGCGTTTGCATGGATTGTGTTTCTGCCAGGTCATGCGTCCGCGTGATCTACGCATTTGCGTTGCCTGGCGTCGAGGCAGCTATGGCAAATTATATATCAAATCGAAGCCCCGAACGTCAGCTTTCCAACGCAACTGGAACCATTTCATTTGGACCTCTGTAGCTCAAGTTATGACCATTTGAGTGCGAAGAGGTCAGGCTGGATAGCTTAACAATTTCTTTAACTTCTTGTATTCCTTCCACTTTTGCATGCTTTCTTTCCATCCTTTGAGCCATTCCTACCCTGTAATCTCTGAAATCACTTAACACACATATCAAGACATCGAATGGTGATAAGAGAGAATTAATATTAATAAAATTAAGGTCAAAGAAGCATGTTTTCAATCATAGCACAAAATCAGAAAGGAAAACGTAAAACCATGCAAATAGTATGAATAAATGGGTAAGGACTTGATAAAAACCACTTAAATGAGCACAAGATAAACCATAAAATAGTGGTTTATCAACCTCCCCACACTTAAACATTAGCATGTCCTCATGCTAAGCTCAAGAGGAGCTATAAAAGTGAAGAGGAATGATAGAATGTATGAAATGCAACCTATCTATATGAATGCAACTACATGCTAAGATGTTTCTACCTACTTGGTTAAAAGTAAATAAGTTCTCCAAAATATGAATCAAATTCCACTAATTCAAATTATACAATGAAAGACAGGTAAACTTGTAAGAAGATAGCTCATGAAAGCAGGGAACATAGAATCAAGCATTGAACCCTTACTGGTAGTGTATATGCACTCTAATCTCTCAAGTGTATAGGGTAATTCACTCTACTCTTCTCTAGTCATGCTTTCTAAACTCTGTTCTTAATCTAACCAATCAACAAATATTTAATGTACTAATGCAAACATCATGAGGTCTTTTTAGGGTTGTAATGGGGTTGAGGTAAAGGTAAGGATATATGTATGGCCAAGTGAGCTTTATAAAGTGAATCCTTGATTAGTCTAAGATCTCACCTAACATATACATACTTATACAATTTAAAATACTTTACCTAGCTACCCAAATTTTTTTTCCACTTTTGTATTACATGCTCAAGTATCAAACTTATTTTTGAATTTTGTCCCATGTGCATTGATTCTTTTTATTTTGCATTTGGGGTAATATTATTTTTCTTCTTTTTTTTTGTATCCCCTTATTTAATTACTTAATATAAATTTTTTTTCTTTTCAATACACATGGTAATTTAATTATTTTGATTTCTCATGAGCATGCTTCCCAAATTTTCAAATAACTTATTCAAATTAATTCCCCTTTTTTTTTATCATCCCATGTTCCCATAAAATTTTCCACACTTAAATCATACACAATATCTATCTTAAGCTAACCAAGAATTCAGCTTGGGATTTTTATTTTATTTTTCTGCTTAAAGCTAGTAATGTGGTTATGAAATAGAAGGGGGTTAAAAAGTTCAAAGTGGCTAACAAGGGTGATGTAAAAGGTAGGCTTATTTGAGATAAGTGAGCTAATAACAAATAATGGCCTCAATCATATGCAAGCATGTAAATACACTAAATAATGGACATATAGAATGGAACAAAGCAAAGATTGCAATTATAGAGAAGAAAACACACAAGAATAAAAATTTATGGTTAAATAATGTAACAATATAAATAAGCTCAAAATCTCACAGGTTGTGTGTTCTTTTTAACTCAAAAACCATGTTTCAATTACAACTTCAAACAAATTTAACACAAAAATTTTGATTTTAAATTAGTGAAAATTTTTCAAAAATAGGGTCTTTAAAAAGAAACTTATTATTTCTCAACCAAGCAGTAGCTACATGCATAAAATCAAACAAACATGCAATTAAACATGCAAATGCAATAATGAACAAATGAAGAAAATAAAACAATGGTATTGAAAAGAAGAAAATAGCTAACCCATGGAGATCGGTATCGACCTCCCCACACTTAAAGATTGCACCGTCCTCGGTGCATGCTAAGATGTACAAGTGGATGGGTGACTCCAACTGATGCTTTTCTCTGAAGATTTTGTAGATGGACTTGTCTGTCTCCCCATGTAAACGTCTTTCGGTTCCATTCCGGGTGGCCATCCTGAAAGAAAAAGGGAAGAAGAGTAACCCAGAAATAAAGATAAGAAAATAAATGAACTATGGGTGGGTTAATGCCAAATGATAAGGGTCTCATTTACATGGAAGCTTCAACAGGTACGTGAGAAAACAATAGAAGCAATGGCATACTAGTGGTGCAAGATTTGAAACATAGGGGAGGAGAGTGCAAGACAATATAAATTCATATCAATGCAAAATTAATACAAATATCATAAAAGATTAGCATTGACTTAAATAATATTACCCAACAGTGTAAAACAAGTCACTGAGTACCAAAATAATACCAGAAAAGACACAACAGTTGAATATGAACAAGTGACACCAATGGAAAAATAAAAAATTTAGAAAAGAAAAGAAAAATATGCACAAAATTAAAATGTAATGAATGAAATATGCAAATAAATTAAATAAAATAAAATGAAAGTGAAAAAAGATGAGAAGAAGAAAAAGAAAGTGAGAAAGGAGAGAGAAAGAAGAAATTAGGATTAGAAAAGAAAAGATAAGATAATTGGCGCAAATCTGGATAAGTTGTGCAACGCAGGCGACGCGGACGCGTGATTGACGCGGTCACGTGGTGCGCGATAAGGTCAGGTGACGCGGACGCGTGGGTCATGCGATCGCGTGGCCTGTTTTATGCGAGTGGCGCGAGTGCAGCCTCGTGTTCGCGCAACTCTCTGTTCGAAACTCTTTTTGCCAAATTTTTTGGGTGACGCGGTCGCGTGGGTGACGCAATCGCGTGGAGGGCCATATTTGCTAAACGATGCGAACGCGTGGGGCACGCGTTCGCGTGGTAAAGCTTGTGCTTCTAGCACGATTCCAGCCCCACTCCAGCCCAACATACTGCCATACACCTTTTGACGTCGATTTTACAGGGCCACGCGTTCGCGTGGGTGACGCGGACGCGTGGGGAGGCTATTTCGCACATGACGCGGACGCGTCAACGACACGGTCGCGTGGTTAATTTATGCCACAGGCACACCTTCAGCCACGCTTTCGCGTGACTCTCTGTTCACTTTTCTTTTCTTCCTAATGCACTGGTGACGCGGACGCGTCGGCGACGCTGTCGCGTCGCGTGCGATTTTTTTTTTAATGCAAAATGCAGTATGCAGATGCTGATGCAGATGTTATGAATAATTCCAGGTTCAATAAAATAAAATAAAACTCAAAAATAAACAAAATGAAATAAAATTAAAATTAAAAATGAATGATCATACCATGGTGGGTTGTCTCCCACCTAGCACTTTTAGTTAAAGTCCTTAAGTTGGACATTTGATGAGCTTCCTGTTATGGTG
This sequence comes from Arachis hypogaea, assembly GCF_003086295.3. Lineage (NCBI taxonomy): Eukaryota > Viridiplantae > Streptophyta > Magnoliopsida > Fabales > Fabaceae > Arachis > Arachis hypogaea. Next base: position 12,790,950 of record NC_092055.1, read on the forward strand.
GCTTGTGCTTGAATTCATCCAGAAATCTGCACCAATGTTTGGAATTCCAGTAGCCTCCGGAATCCCAAACTAGGCGTAGAAAGCCTTCAAGTAAGTTGAAGCAAGTGACAAGGCCCCAAGAGTGTTGATTTCTAGACTGAATTCCGAGGTCCCAAACCTTGCTTTTGCACCCGTCTTCTTGTTGATCATCATGATTCCATCCGGGTGGCACGCAATTGAAATTCTCACTGAGACATCCAAACAGCTTCCTAGACCCATTCAGTTGAGCTCTACACCAACCTTTGTGTTTAAACTTAAAGCTTCCAACCATAATGAACCTAGCAAGACAATTCTTACCGCTGACCATCTTCCTCTTACTCTTAATGTCACAAAGAGCTCTAAGTTGACCATCCGTCTCCAGTAGCCTATATTCAAGTGGAATTAGAAAGCTAAGGGATATGAATTTTACCCACTTGAATGTTGTGAAGGATGATGGCAACTTAGGGGGAGGGGTTTCTAATGAACTTGCAAGCTCCACTCCTTTGTGTTCTTCTTTGACAATTACCACCTCTTTGCAAGCTTCTTCAATATCAACCTCTTCCTCTTGGTAGCTTTCTTCCAATTCAATCTCTTCTTCATTGTTTACCAAGGGCATGGGAGGTTGTGCTTCTTCTTCTTTAATCTCCATCTCTTGACCAACCTCTTCCAAGTCTTCAACTATGATATGCCTTGGAGGTTGTACACCCTCTTCAACATCAAATGCAACCGTCTTGGAAGGAGGTTCTATGTCTTGACTTTCCCATGGAGGTTCAGCATCTCCCAAGTCTTCAACCACTTCTTCTTCTTCAATAATTATGGCTTCCTCCACTTGTTTCAGTACAAATTCATGCTCTTTACTGTCCACCGGAGTTTTTAATGTCTCCTTCATGCTACGTTCTTCATTAGATTGTCCACATGAAGCCATGGGGATTCCTTGAGTGTCCGAATGTCGGGAAGCTAATTGATGTATCGCTTGCTCCAATTGATGAAGGGTTGCATGAAATTGATCCACTGTTTCCTTGAGACGATCCGTTGATTCGTGTTCCGCTTGGGTATCATAAGTAGGACCATAAGGCTCTTGGATTGATGGATATGGATATGGTGCATATGGAGGTGGTGGTTCTTGGGAGTAATTGGGTTGGAATTAGGGTGGTTCTATATATGGTTCATAAGGTGGTTGGTATGGTGGATGAGGGTTAGGATCATATGAGGGTGTTTGGTGGTAAGGGGCTTGTGAGTATGGTGGTCCAAAATGATGTTGAGGAGGTTGGTCATAGGTATATGATAGGGTCCACCGTATCTATCGTCTTGGTATGCACCTCGGAATGGCTCTTGACTATAGCAGTTAGGTGGGTGTTGGTTGTCACGGAAGGGTCCACCATAACTGTTGTTTTGACATGCATTGTGGAATGGTCGTGGTCTATGGTATCTTGGAGGGTGTTGTTACCCAAAGGGTTGATCATATCCTCGTGGCTCCTTCCATCTCTGATTGTTTTGACCTTGATGCATGTTCCTGTTATAATTTTCATTCCTTGCAACAACATTGGAACCAAACTCAAAGCGAGAGGGGTGAAAACTCATAATAGTAAATAAAAATTAAAAACAAAAATAAAAACAAATTTTAAATTAAAAGGTTATTGAAATTTAAAATTTGAATTTGAAAATTAAATTTTGAAATTTGAAAATTAAATTTTGAAATTTGAAATTTAAATATTGAATTTTGAAATTTGATTTTTGAAATAAGATAAGATAAGATTTTGAAAAAGATATGATTTTTGAAAAAGATTTGAATTTTGAAATTTAAAACTAAGATAAGATAAGATAAAAATTTTAAAATAGAAATCTGAAAAAAAATTTTTATGCAAATTTCGAAAATTCAATTAAAATAAGGAGAAAAGATATTTTTGAATTAAATGAGGAAAGAGGAGAATAATAAAATGACACTAAACTTAAAATTTTTAGATCAAAACGAAGAAAACAATTAAGAACAACTTGAAGGTCAAGATGAACACGAAGAACAGATTTTTGAAAAAAAAATTTTTTAATAACTAAATAAAAACCAATAACCTCTTAATTTATGAAAAAGCAAAAATAAAAACAAAAATAAAAACAAATAAACAAGCAAAAGAAAATATTTACAATAACCAATAATAAGGCACACGTTTGCAAAAAGGGAAAATTCTAAATCAAATTAAAAGCATTCATAAATCTGAAACACATCAAATTACGTCTAAACATAAATTCAACTTTAACATGGAAAGGTTCATAAGTCAATTGGGCAACATAAATCAAATACAAATAAAAGTATTAGAGTAAATAAAAGTAGAATTTAAATATTAAAGGAACATAGAACCTGGAATGAAGAGATCATAGCTTAAACATAATAAAAATCCTAAATCCTAATCCTAAGAGAGAGGAGAGAACCTCTCTAAAAACTACATCTAAAACTAAAAATTATGAATTATGAGCTGATCATTATGAATGGATGCATTCCCCCACTTTATAACCTCTAATCTGTATTTTCTGGGCTAAAATCTGGGTCAAAAATAGCCCAAAAATCACCCCCAACGTATTCTGGTATGTACAGGTCGCGGGAAAGTGACGCAGAAGCGTCGTCCACGCGTTTGCGTGGATTGTGTTTCTGCCTGGTCACGCGTCCGCGTGATTCACGCGTTCATGTCACCTGGTTTTGGGGAAGCTATGGCAAATTATATATCAAATCGAAGCCCCGAACGTTAGCTTTCCAACGCAACTGGAACCATCTCATTTGGATCTCTGTAGCTCAAGTTATGACCGTTTGAGTGCGAAGAGGTCAGGCTGGACAGCTTAACAATTTATTCAACTTCTTGTATTCCTTCCACTTTTGCATGCTTTCTTTCCATCCTTTGAGCCATTCCTACCCTGTAATCTCTGAAATCACTTAACACACATATCAAGGCATCGAATGGTGATAAGAGAGAATTAATATTAATAAAATTAAGGTCAAAGAAGCATATTTTCAATCATAGCACAAAATCAGGAAGGAAAATGTAAAACCATGCAAATAGTATGAATAAGTGGGTAAGGACTTGATAAAAACCACTTAAATGAGCACAAGATAAACCATAAAATAGTGGTTTATCAGCTGCCCAGGCCCAAATCCAACTCATTTCTGAGGATATTTGATGCAGAATTGAAGATTGAGCAAAAGGGGAGCGCTTAGTTGTAGAATAGCATCATGTAGTTTAGTTTCTAGAGAGAGAACCTCCCTCTTCTCTCTAGAATTAGGGTTCTTAGGCTTATTTTCATCTTAGATCTAGGTTTTTATTATTGTTGTCATCTTGTTTTCTTTACAATTTCATGCTTCTACACTTTGGTTCTCTTAGTTTTCATGTTAATTTCCCTTTTATGCCTCTTTTATGTTAATGAACTCTTGTTGGATTTGGATCTCTTTTAATGCAATTTAATGTTTGAGGTTCTTTTATTGTTGATTTGAGTTGTGATCTTACTTTCCTTGCAATTGATAGTTGGTAGATTTTATTGATTCTTGCAATTTATGATGTTTACCTTTATTGCACTCTAGATGTTTGATGAAATATTTTCTCTAGTTTTTGAGTATTTTTCTTGACTCTTGGCCTAGGCTAAGGGAATTGAGTGACCTTGAGTCATTGGGTCTCATTGAATTGGTGATTTGAGAACCCGTAGTGGTCAATTTGATAATCATTAACTCTAGCCTACTATTAAGTTAATTGGTAGCTAGGTTAGGACTTATGGATTGATGTTGATCAAGCCATTTGACGTACTTCAAGCCTAGGAGTAGATATTACGTACTTAAGGCTTTTGTAAGTAGACTTAATGAGCTCGGTTCCTCATAATTGTCAACACATGGTTTGTAGACAAGGATGGTCATCTCAATTACCTATGTCTAGCCAAGAGTTCTTTACCTTACCTTTATCAATTCTTGATTTACTTTTCTTGTCATTTATTTTATTACCCTTTTATAAATTAAACCCCTTGTTCCTTCATAGCCAATAATTGACCATTTCATTGCAATTCCTTGTGAGACGATCCAGAGTCTAAATACTTCAGTTAATTTTCATTGGAGTTTGTACTTGTGACAAAACCAAACTTTTTATTGGGAGGATTATTTGTTGGTGTAGAACTATACTTGCAACGAGATTTCATTTGTGAAATTCTATACCATCAACTAAAATTCTCACATCAGTCCTCAACACTGAATGGATAAAGGACAAGGATGGAAGGCCAAACCAATTGAGGAGAAGAGATTTGTGCCCTCAAGTTAGAGGGTGGCTTGATTTTGTAAGGAGATCCCTCAACCCCACCTCCAACACTTCGGAGGTAACCTTAGAGAGATGTGTTGATTTACAGCATAATGAAAAGGGAGAATATAAATGTGGGGGAGATGATAGCTGCCAACATTCATAGGGTGCTGAAAAGCACCAAAGATAGTACAAGGCTGGCTCTAGTGACTATGTGATGAGGCTGGAGTAGAGACTGTGATTGATGAGACCCTGCTGGAGCAAGACAAACCAATAACTACGAAGAAGATGGAGAAAGTGGTGGCCATCAACCCACTACAAAGAGCCAGAGAACATAGGGCTCATGTGCAAGAACCACAAGGGCTACCACAACAAGAAGAAGCATATGTTCAAGCACCAATTCCACGGTTTCAAGCACAGTTTCCAGAAGGTTTCAATTGGAAGGAGATGCAAGGGAACATTCACCACATGTAAGGGGATATCAACCAACTTATGGAACAACAAAAGTAATGGGGACAAATACAAGAGAGCATCCAGCAACTTCAAGGAAGTATGGAGTATATGAAGGAGCAGCAAGGTCAATTCAATTGGGGAGAAATGCAAGGCAGCCTCAACAAAATTCTTGAACAACAAATGGTGCAACAGAGGAATTTTGCTGAGTTTAGGTCCCTTTATGAGGCTAGGACCACATCAAGAAGACAATATGACATAAACACACAAGCGAAGCTGAATAACCTGTGTAATGTGGTAGCCACCCTGAACCCCAACTATCCTACTTTCATGCAAGGAATGGAGGAGTTTAGTGCTAGGCAAGAGGAGATATTGGCCAAGCACAAGGATGATGAGAGGACCTTCATGAGGAGGCTAGGCTTTTGGAAGCCAAAGGACACCCCAGCATAAGAAGGAGCCTCTAAGAAGAAGGATGGTGATGACTCCTCTAAGAAGAAGGATAAAGGGAAGGGACCTATGCATTGAGCTGCTGATGAGTAAAAGGTTATTGAGTCCCATGTTGAAATCTATTTTCTGAATTTACTGCTAGTAGTTGTTTTGATATGTTAGTATTTGTTTGTTTTAGAGTTCTGCTATGAGTCCTTTAAATTTCAGTTTTTACTTTAAGAAAGAAAATGTCTTTTGTTAAGTTTCACTACATCAATAAAATTAGTTTGTTTCCACAAAGAGTCAATGATGAGTTGTTGCAAAATAAAAATTAGAAACTAAGACCCAAGTGAGTTGGATTCAAAATAAGAGATGAGAAACAAGTATAAAACCATGAATTGAAGTTTGGAAGTGAGTATTCCATAATGAAACATCTAGACCTAGGGGACATAACAAGTAGATACTAAGAATGAACCTTGAATATCAATAGAATCAAGAAGTAGTAAGTAACACCCAAGGCTCTGAGCATCAACTACTAGGAGATAAGAAAGAAACAAATAGCTCAAAGAGCGAAGATCCTAGTAGATGCTTGTGGTGAAGATGTGTCAAGAAGAGAGACCTGAGCAAGTAAATTTTTAGGGATGTTTCAACACCTAGTACCCTAAAACCAACTGATTTGGGAGTGCTAATTGAAAGCTTACTTTAAAGGGTCGTCTTGAGACAAAACACTTAGAGTCGTGGTCAAACAAGGAAACAAAAAGATAATGAAAGAAGAAAAAGAGCAATCAAAAGAAAGTTAATAAATCTTACTACTTCAAGGTGACAATCAATAGAAAGGGCTCTAAAAGCAAGCACTTAAAAGAGTCCTCAAGAGTCTAAGAGTTCATTGTGATGTGAAAGCAATAACAAAGTTCATGCATGATTTGATGCTTAGCCTCTATCTCTAATTGTGAATGCATTCTCTTAAGGGTCAAGTTTCAATCAATTAGAACAATTCACATTGATTTGCTTGGGGACAAGCAAAATTTAAGTTTGGTGTTGTGATGACTTACATCATCTACCTCTTTCTCTCATCTAAAAGGACCATAGAATTAGTGAATTCTCATTCAATTGATGCAATTACATGAACTATATGATAAATTTATGGGACATTGCTTTGAAATGAGTCTTACTTGAATTTCAAGTGAAAATAGCAACAAAAGAGGAAGAAAGTAAGAAAAATGAGCTGAGCGTCCCACTTGGTGCAAACGCCACTATTTTGACTGGCCGTGGCACGCCAGCTATACGGCATGGCATGCCAGCTATTGTTTTCAGGGAGCAAAATAGGAAGGATTAATATGGGCGTGGCACGCTAGAGCTGTGTGTGGCACGTCAACTATACTTCCTATAGAGAGTCCATGAAGAAATTCAATGGGCGTGTGGTGCACGAATTATGAATCTCACTTTTCAAAACTCGTACCACTAACGAGCAAGTGCACTGGGTCGTCCAAGTAATACCTTACGTGAGTAAGGGTCGATCCCACGGAGATTGCCGGCTTAAAGCAAGCTATGGTTATCTTGTAATTCTTAGTCAGGATATCAATGATAATTCTTAATTTCAATAGTAAAAAGTAAAAGAGCATCAAATAAATACTTGTTAAGCAGTAATTGAGAACAGATTGAGGTTTTGGAGATGCTTCGTCTTCTGGATCTCTACTTTCCTCCCATCTTCTTCTTCACACACACAAGACTCCTTCCATGGCAAGCTGTGTGTTGGTGGATCACCGTTGTCAATGACTACCATTCGTCCTCTCAGTGAAAAGGGTCCATGTACATGGCTAATCATCTGTCAGTTCTCACTTGTGTTGGAATAAGATCCATTGATCCTTTTGTGTCTGTCACTACGCCCAACACTTGTGAGTTTGAAACTCATCACAATCATCCCTTCCCGGATCCTACTCAGAATACCACAGACAAGGTTTAGACGTTCCGGATCTCAGGAATACTGCCAATTGATTCTAGCTTTTACCACGAAGACTCTGGACTAAGGGATTTGAACGCTCTGTTGTCAGGAGAGGCAATCAAACTCCTGAACCATGAACCCAAGAGATATACACTCAAGCTATTACAGATAGAACGTAAGTGGTTGTCAAGCATGCGTTCATAGGTTGAGAATAATGATGAGTGTCACGGATCATCACATTCTTCACGGTCAGATACGAGTGAATATCTTAGAACAGAAACAAGCGTGTTGAATAGAAAATAGAAGTAATTGCATTAATTCATCAAGACACAGTAGAGCTCCTCACCCCCAATCATGGAGTTTAGAGACTCATGCTATAGAGATACAATGTAAAACGTGAAAATGTCATGAGATGTAAAATAAATCTCTAAAAGTAGTTTTTATACTAAGCTAGTGACCTAGGTTTTCAGAAAATGAGTAGACTAAGATAGATAGTGTAGAAATCCACTTCCGGGGTCCACTTGGTGTGTGCTTGGGCTGAGCATTGAAGCTTTCATGTGTAGAGACTTTATTTGGAGTTAAACATCAGGTTGTAGCCTGTGTCTGGCGTTTAACTCTGGTTTGCAACCTGTTTCTGGCGTTTAACGCCAGAATAGGGTAAAGGCTTGGCGTTAAACGCCAATTTGCATCGTCAAAACTTGGGCAAAGTATGGACTATTATATATTGCTGGAAAGCCGTGAATGTTTAATTTCCAAAGAAATTGAGAGCGCACCAATTGGGTTTCTGTAGCTCCAGAAAATCCATTTCGCGTGTAGGGAGGTCAGAATCCAACAGCAACTGCAGTCCTTTTTCAGCCTCTGAATCAGATTTTTGCTCAGGTCCCTCAATTTCAGCCAGAAAATACCTGAAAACACAGAAAAACACACAAAATCATAGTAAAGTCCAGAAATGTTATTTTTGTATAAAAACTAATAAAAATATACTAAAAAGTAGCTAGATCCTACTAAAAACTATATGAGAATACCACCAAAAAGCGTATAAAATATCCGCTCATCACAACACCAAACTTAAACTATTGCTTGTCCTCAAGTAACTAGACAAATAAAACAGGATAGAAAAAAAATCAAGAGGCAATAATATCTCAGAGTTTTACATGAAGCTCAAATTCTCATTAGATGAGCGGGACTAGTAGCTTTTTGCTTCTGAACAGTTTCGGTACCTCAATTTATCCTTTGAAGTTCAGAATGATTGGCATCTATAGGAACTCAGAATTCAGATAGTGTTATTGATTCTCCTAGTTTAGTACGTTGATTCTTGAACACAGCTACTTTATGAGTCTTGGTCGTGGCCCTAAGCACTTTGTTTTCCAGTATTACCACCGGATACATAAATGCCACAGACACATAACTGGGTGAACCTTTTCAGATTGTGACTTAGCTTTGCTAAAGTCCCCAATTAGAGGTGTCCATAGTTCTTAAGCACACTCTTTTTGCTTTGGACCACGACTTTAACCGCTCAGTCTCAAGTTTTTCACTTGACACCTTCACGCCACAAGTACATGGTTAGGGACAGCTTGGTTTAGCCGCTTAGGCCAGGATTTTATTCCTTTAGGCCCTCCTATCCATTAATGCTCAAAGCCTTGGATCCTTTTACCCTTGCCTTTTAGTTTAAGGGGTTATTGGCTTTTTGCTCTTGCCTTTTGGTTTAAAGAGCTTTTGGCTTTTTCTGCTTGCTTTCTCTCTCTCTTTTTTTTTCGCAAGCCTTGTTCTTCACTGCTTTTTCTTGCTTCAAGAATCAATTTTATAATTTTTCAGATTATCAATAACATTTCTCCTTTTTCATTATTCTTTCAAGAGCCAACAATTTTAACATTCAAAAACAACAAATTCAAAAGACATATGCACTGTTCAAGCATTCATTCAGAAGACAAAAAGTATTGCCACCACATATAAATAATGCAAATTTTTCTTGTTAAGAACTCGAAAATAAAACTGCCTCCTTATTCTAAAAATCTGCTATTTTATTCATGTTTAATGATGATGAGAAAAATAAATTATAGCTTACTTGGAGATAATAAAATAAAAACTAAAAATAAAAACAAAGATATTAATTATTACTATTCAAGTGACTCCTAAGGTAGATCTCTAGTAGCAAAAGCTATCACAGAGTTAAGATTAGGACTCAACAACCTTTATTTTGGGAGGTGGATGCTCTTTTAATCTGTGGGGTGTTTGGCCCTTCAAGAGACAACTTCTGACGCTTCAGCTCCTGTAGCTCACGCCCCTGCTCCTCTTGTTTCTTCAGCAGTTTGTAGAGCATGCTATTTTGAACTTGCTGTTCTTCTTTCAGTTGATCCATAGCTTCTTGCAACTTGGTGACAGATGTTTCTAGGCGGTTTCAGTAGTCAATTTGAGGGATTTCTGGGAGAAACTCATGTGCCCTCCTTTTTATGGAGTTATCCTGCACTTGTTGTCCCTCCATTAACTTTTTGGTGATTGGTTGCTCGACTGAGATATACTCATCCACTCGCATCTTCACCCCAGCATTTTTGCATAGCAGAGAGATTAGGTTTGGGTAAGCCAATTTGGCATCAGTAGAGTTCTTATTTGTAATTGTGTAGAGCTCACAAGAAATCAGATGATAAATCTCCACTTCGTTTCCCAGCATAATGCAGTGGATCATCACTGCTCTTTTGATAGTGACTTCATAGCGGTTGCTGGTGGGCAGTATAGAACGCCCAATGAAGTCCAGCTAGCCCCTAGCAATTGGTTTGAGATCTCCTCTCTTGAGTTGATTTGGGACACCCTTTGCATTGGTTATCCACTTGGTTCCAGGGATGCATATGTCCTCTAGAACTTGGTCTAAGTGCTTACCAAATTTCACCATTCTCCTATTAAAGGACTCTGGATCATCTTGTAGTTGAGGCATCTTGAAGACCTCTCTTATTTTGTCCTGGTGGAAGTACATAATCTTCCCTCTGACCAAGGTTCAAAAGGTATAGAAGGCGACTCCAGTTAATCTCTGCTTATCTGTTTGCCATAGATTTGCGTAGAATTCCTGAACCATATTTCTACCCACCTTTGTCTCAGGATTAGCCAGAATTTTCTAGCCTCTTTTTCGAATCTGCTCTTGGATCTCCAGATATTCGTCTTCTTTCAGATCGAATTTAACTTCTGGGATCACTGATCTTAGACCTATTATTTTGTAGTAATGGTCTGCATGTTCTTTGGTTAAGAACCTCTCTTGATTCCAAAGTGGTTTTGGAATATTCTCTTTCTTGCCTCTTGAAGTGGTTTGTTTTCCTTTAGGAGCCATGATCTTAGTGAGTCTTAGCTCAGGGATCAAGAAAAGCACACCAAACTTAGTGGTTTGCTTGTCCTCAAGCAAAAGAAAGGAGAGGAGAGGAATAGAAGGAGGGACAAATTCGAATGGTGGAGGAGAGGGGGAGGCCGAGTGTGAATTTATAAGGGAGGGGGCGGGTTTGAAAATTTTGAAAAAGATATGATTTGTAAAAGATAAATATGATATGAAGAATATGAAATTTTAAAATTGAAAAGATATGATGGATTTGAAAAAGATAAATCTGAATTTGAAAAGATAATAGGATAAGTAAAAAAAGATATGAGAAGAAATTAAAAAGATAGATGAGTTTTGAAAAAGATTTGAAAAGAAATTGAAGAAGATTTGAAAAAGATTTTTAGGAAAAAAAATTTAAAATTTTTTGAAATTGAAATTGAAAGATGACACTTTGTAATATGTTTATGCAAGAAATTATGGATGAAATCATGAAAATTTGAAAAATATTTGAGTTGGAAATAAACTTCCTCCCCTCCAGACATCTGGCGTTAAACGCCCAGTTGTTGCTTGTTTTAGGCGTTTAACGCCCATTTGTTGCTTGTTTTGGGCGTTTAACACCTAGCCAGGTACTCTGGCTGGCGTTAAACGCCAGAAATCCTTTGTCACTGTGCGTTTTCTAAACGCCCAGGATGCTGCAATTCTGGCGTTAAAGGCCCAGAATGATACCCATTCTGGCTTTTAACGCCCAGAAAGCTATCTTTACTGACGTTAAACGCCCAGTAGATGCTTCTTTTGGGCGTTTAACGCCCACAATTCCCCTTACTGGCATTTTTGTGCCAGTGAGCTCCTTTTCTCTGCTTTATGCTCTGAATTCTTCTGTAACTCTGTGAACTCCTGCAATTGTTAATCATTATTAAATATAATTTATATAAAACTCATATAATTATTATTTGCATAATAAATAAACATTGCTAATGGCTGGGTTGCCTCCCAGCAAGTGCTTCTTTATTGTCTTTAGCTGGACTTTACTGAGCTTTTAATCTAGTCTCAGCTTTGAGCATTCTTGCTCAAAATGACCTTCAAGATAATGCTTGATTCTCTGTCCATTAACAATAAACTTCTTGTTAGAATCAATGTCTTGAAGCTCCACATAGCCATATGGTGACACACTTGTAATCACATATGGTCCCCTCTACCGGAATTTTAGTTTTCCGGGGAATAATCTGAGCCTAGAGTTAAACAGGAGAACCTTTTGTCCTGGTTCAAATACTCTGGGTGATAGTTTCTTATCATGCCACCTTTTTTCTTTCTCCTTGTAAATTTTTGCATTCTCGAAAGCATTGAGTCTGAATTCCTCTAGCTCATTTAACTAGAGTAATCTCTTCTCTCCAGCTAACTTAGCATCCAGGTTTAAGAATCTGGTTGCCCAGTAGGCTTTATGTTCCAGTTCCACGGGCAGATGACAGGCCTTCCCATACACAAGCTGGTATGGAGAGATTCCTATAGGAGTCTTGAATGCTATTTTCTATGCCCACAGAGCATCATCCAAGCTTTTTCCCCAATCCCTTCTACGGGTAATTACAGTCCGTTCCAGGATTCTTTTTAGTTCTCTATTAGAGACTTCAGCTTTCCCATTTGTCTGTGGATGATATGGAGTTGCTATTTTGTGGCTAATTCCATATCGGACCATAGCAGAGTAAAGCTGTTTATTGCAGAAATGAGTGCCCCATCACTGATTAGTGCTCTAGGGACACCAAACCTGCTGAAGATATGTTACTGGAGGAACTTCAGCACTGTCTTAGTATCATTAGTGGGTGTTGCAATTACCTCTACCCATTTAGATACATAGTCTACTGCCACCAGAATATATGTGTTTGAGTATGATGGTGGGAAAGGCCCCATGAAGTCAATACCCCATACATCAAACAACTCAATCTCCAAGATCCCTTGTTGAGGCATGGCGTAACCATGAGGGAGATTACTAGCTCTCTGGCAACTGTCACAGTTACGTACGAACTCTCGGGAGTCTCTATAGAGAGTAGGCCAGTAGAAGCCACATTGGAAGACCTTGGTGGCTGTTCGCTCACCTCCGAAATGGCATCCATATTGTGACCCATGGCAATGCCATAAGATCTTCTGTGCCTCTTCTTTGGGCACACATCTATGGATTATTCCGTCTGCACATCTCTTAAAGAGATATGGTTCATCCCATAGGTTGTACTTTGCATCAGAAATCAATTTCTTTATTTGCTGCCTGCTGTACTCTTTGGGTATGAATCTTACAGCTTTATAATTTGCAATATCTGCAAACCAAGGTGTTTCCTGAATGGCAAACAATTGCTCATTCGGAAAGGTTTCAGAGATCTCAATAAAAGGGGGGGACGCCCCTTCTACTGGTTCTATCCGGGACAGATGATCTGCCACTTGATTCTCTGTCCCTTTTCTGTCTCTTATTTCTATATCAAACTCTTGCAGAAGCAACACCCATCTTATGAGCCTGGATTTTGAATCCTGCTTTGTAAGTAGATATTTAAGAGCAGCATGGTCAGTGTACATAATCACTTTTGATCCTACTAAGTATGATCTAAACTTCTCAATGGCATAAACCACTGCATAAACTTTTTCTGTGGTTGTGTAATTTTTCTGGGCAACATTTAAAATACGGCTAGCATAATAAATGACATGCAGAAGCTTGTTATGCCTTTGTCCCAGTACTGCACCAATGGCATGGTCACTGGCATCACACATTAGTTCGAATGGTAATGTCCAGTCTGGTGCAGAAATAACTGGTTCTATGACCAGCTTAGCTTTCAGAGTTTCAAACACCTGCAGACACTCTGTGTCAAACACAAATGGCGTGTCAGCAGCTAGCAGATTGCTCAGAGGTTTTGCAATTTTTGAAAAATCCTTTAAAAACCTCCTATAGAATCCTGCATGCCCCAGAAAGCTTCTGATTGCCTTAACATTGGCAGGTGGTGGTAATTTTTCAATTACTTCCACTTTAGCTTGATCCACCTCTATTCCCTTGTTTGAAATTTTATGCCCAAGGACAATTCCTTCAGTCACCATAAAGTGACATTTTTCCCAGTTTAAAACTAGGTTGGTCTCTTGGCATCTTTTCAGAACAAGTGCTAAATAGTCAAGGCAGGAGCTGAATAAGTCTCCAAACACTGAAAAGTCATCCATAAAGACTTCCAGAAATATCTCTACCATATCAGAGAAGATAGAGAGCATGCACCTCTGAAAGGTTGCAGGTGCATTGCACAGACCAAAAGGCATCCTTCTGTAGGCAAACACTCCAGAAGGACATGTGAATGCTGTTTTCTCTTGGTCCTGAGAATCTACTTCAATTTGGTTGTAACCTGAATAGCCATCCAAAAAGCAGTAGTATTCATGACCTGCCAGTCTTTCTAGCATCTGGTCTATGAATGGTAAAGGAAAATGATCCTTCCTGGTGGCTGTATTGAGCCTACTGTAATCAATACACATACGCCACCCTGTAACTGTTCTGTAGGAACCAGTTCATTTTTTTCATTATGAACCACTGTCATGCCTCCCTTCTTGGGGACAACTTGGACAGGGCTCACCCAGGGGCTATCAGAAATAGGATAAATAATCCCAACTTTCAGTAATTTGGTGACCTCTTTCTGCACCACCTCCTTCATGGCTGGATTTAGCCGCCTCTGTGGTTGAACCACTGGCTTAGCATCATCCTCCAATAGGATCTTGTGCATGCATCTTGCTGGGCTAATGCCCATAAGATCACTTATGGACCACCCAAGAGCTGTCTTGTGTGTCCTTAGCACTTGAAGTAGTGCTTTCTCTTCCTATGGATTTAAAGCAGAGCTTATAATCACCGGAAAGTGTCACCTTGTCCCAGAAATGCATATTTCAGGGATGTTGGTAGTGGTTTGAGCTCGGGTTTAGGAGGTTTCTCCTTTTCCTGAAGAATTTTCAGAGGCTCTTTTATCTCCTCTGATTCCTCCAGATCAGGATGAACATCTTTAAAGATGTCTTCTAGCTCTGATTCGAGACTCTCAGCCATGTTGATCTCCTCTACCAGGGAGTCAATAATATCAACACTCATGCAGTCTTTTGATGTGTCTGGATGCTTCATTACCTCAACAGCATTCAGCCTAAACTCATCTTCATTGACTCTCAAGGTCACTTCCCCTTTTTGGACATCAATGAGGGTTCGTCCAGTTACTAGAAAAGGTCTTCCTAGAATGAGAGTTGCACTCTTGTGCTCCTCCATTTCCAGCACTACAAAGTCAGTGGAAAAGGCAAATGGCCCAACCTTGACAATCATGTCCTCAATTATGCCTGATGGATATTTAATGGAGCCATCAGCAAGTTGAAGACATATCCGGGTTAGTTTGACCTCTTTAGTCAAGCCAAGCTTTCTGATAGTGGATGCAGGGATTAGATTGATACTTGCCCCCAAGGTCACATAAAGCTGTCTTGGTGTAAGTACCCTCTAATGTGCATGGTATCATAAAGCTTCTGGGATCCTTAAGCTTTTCTGGTAAGCTTGTTAGGATGACTGCTGGTGCACGAAATTGTGATCATCAATGGCGCCATCAACATGGTACGCTCAATTGTAATCTCAACTTTTTATCACAACTTCGCACAACTAACTAGCAAGTGCACTAGGTCGTCCAAGTAATAAACCTTACGTGAGTAAGGGTCGATCCCATGGAGATTGTTGGTATGAAGCAAGCTATGGTCACCTTGTAAATCTCAGTCAGGCTGATATCAAAAGGTTATGGAGTTTTCGAACATAAATAATAAATAGATAGAAAATAAGGATAGAAACACTTATGTAATTCATTGGTTAGAATTTCAGATAAGCGTATAGAGATGCTTTCGTTCCTCTGAACCTCTGCTTTCCTGCAGTCTTCATCCAATCAGTCCTACTCCTTTCTATGGCTGGCTTTGTGTAAGGGCATCACCGTTGTCAATGGCTACAACCCATCCTCTTGTGAAAATGGTCCAAATGCTCTGTCACAGCACGGCTAATCTTATGAGGTTCTCGATCATGCTGGAATAGGATTCACCTTCCTTTTGCGTCTGTCACTACGCCCAGCACTCGCGAGTTTGAAGCTCGTCACAGTCATTCAATCCCTGAATCCTACTCAAAATACCACAGACAAGGTTTAGACTTTCCAGATTCTCATGAATGCCACCATCAATCTAGCTTACACCACGAAGATTCTGATTAAGAGATCCAAGAGATACTCATTCAATCTAAGGTAGAACGGAAGTGGTTGTCAGGCACGCGTTCATAGGGAATGATGATGATTGTCACGTTCATCACATTCAGGTTGAAGTGCGAATGAATATCTTAGAAGCGGAATAAGTTGAATTGAATAGAGAAACAGCAGTACTTTGCATTAATCTTTGAGGAACAGCAGAGCTCCACACCTTAATCTATGGAGTGTAGAAACTCTACCGTTGAAAATACATAAGTGAAAGGTCCAGGCATGGCCGAGAGGCCAGCCCCCATGATCTAAGAACCAGGTGTCCAAAGATGTCTAATACAATAGTAAAAAGTCCTATTTATACTAAACTAGTTACTAGGGTTTACAGAAGTAAGTAATTGATGCATAAATCCACTTCCGGAGCCCACTTGGTGTGTGCTTGGGCTGAGCTTGAAGTCTACACGTGGAGAGGTCATTCTTGGAGTTGAACGCCAGCTTTTGTGCCATTTTGGGCGTTGAACTCCACTTTGCAACTTGTTTCTGGCGCTGGATGCCAGAATTGGGCAGAGAACTGGCGTTGAACGCCAGTTTGCATCGTTTAAAATTGGGTAAAGTATGGACTATTATATATTTCTGGAAAGCCCTGGATGTCTACTTTCCAACGCAATTGGAAGCGCACCATTTTGAGTTCTGTAGCTCCAGAAAATCTACTTTGAGTGCAGGGAGGTCAGAATCCAACAGCATCAGCAGTCCTTCTTCAACCTCTGAATCTGATTTTTGCTCAAGTCCCTCAATTTCAGCCAGAAAATACCTGAAATCACAGAAAAACACACAAACTCATAGTAAAGTCCAGAAATGTGAATTTAGCATAAAAACTAATGAAAACATCCCTAAAAGTAACTAGATTCTACTAGAAACATACTAAAAACAGTGCCAAAAAGCGTATAAATTATCCGCTCATCACAACACCAAACTTAAATTGTTGCTTGTCCCCAAGCAACCAAAAATCAAATAGGATAAAAAGAATAGAATATACTATAAATTCCAAACTATCAATGAAACATAGCTCCAATCAGATGAGCGGGACTTGTAGCTTTTTGCCTCTTGAATAGTTTTGGCATCTCACTTTATCCATTGAAGTTCAGAATGATTGGCATCTATAGGAACTCAAAGTTCAGATAGTGTTATTGATTCTCCTAGTTCAGTATGATGATTCTTGAACACAACTATTTTATGAGTCTTGGCCGTGGCCCTAAGCACTTTGTTTTCCAGTATTACCACCGGATACATAAATGCCACAGACACATAATTGGGTGAACCTTTTTCAGATTGTGACTCAGCTTTGCTAAAGTCCCCAATTAGAGGTGTCCAGGGTTCTTAAGCACACTCTTTTTTTGCTTTGGACCTTGACTTTAACCGCTCAGTCTCAAGTTTTCACTTGACACCTTCACGCCACAAGCACATGGTTAGGGACAGCTTGGTTTAGCCGCTTAGACCAGGACTTTATTCCTTTAGGCCCTCCTATCCACTGATGCTCAAAGCCTTGGGATCCTTTTTATTTACCCTTGCCTTTTGGTTTTAAGGGTTACTGGCTTTTTGCTCTTGCCTCTTGGTTTTAAGAGCTTTTGGCTTTTTCTGCTTGCTTTTGCTCTCTTTTTTTTTTTTGCTATTTTCTTTTCCTTTTTCTTTTTCTGCAAGCTTTGTTCTTTGCTGCTTTTTCTTGCTTCAAGAATCATTTTTATGATTTTTCAGATTATCAAATAACATGTCTCCTTGTCATCATTCTTTCAAGAGCCAACATATTTAACATTCTAAAACAACAACTTCAAAAGACATATGCACTGTTCAAGCATTCATTCAGAAAACAAGAAGCATTGTCACCACATCAATATAATTAAACTAAGTTCAAGGATAAATTCAAAACTCGTGTACTTCTTGTTCTTTTGAATTAAAACATTTTTCATTTAAGAGAGGTGATGGATTCATAGGACATTCATAACTTTAAGACAAAGTTACTAAATACTAATGATCATGTAATGAAGACACAAACATAGATAAGCACTTAATATAGAGAAAACGAAAAAAACAGAAAGTGAGAACAAGGAATGAGTCCACCTTAGTGATGGTGGCGTTTTCTTCTTGAGGAACCAATGATGTCCTTGAGCTCTTTTATGTCTCTTCCTTGTCTTTGTTGCTCCTCCCTCATTGCTTTTTGATCTTCTCTAATTTCATGAAGGATGATGGAGTGCTCTTGATGTTCCACCCTTAGTTGTCCCATGTTGGAACTTAATTCTCCTAGGGAGGTGTTGATTTGCTCCCAATAGTTTTGTGGAGGGAAATGCATTGGAGGCATCTCCGGGATCTCATGGTGATGAGCTTCATGCGCCTCTTGAGCTCCATGAATGGGCTCTCTTGCTTGCTCCATCCTTTTCTTAGTGATGGGCTTCTCTTCCTCAATGGAAATGTCTCCTCTTATGAAAGCTCCAGCTGAGTAGCAGAGATGGCAGATAAGATGAGGAAAAGCTAGCCTTGCCATGGGGGAGGACTTTTCGGCTATTTTGTAGAGTTCAAGGGAGATGACTTCATGAACTTCTACTTCCTCTCCAATCATGATGCTATGAATCATGATGGCCCGATCCACAGTAACTTCGGATCGGTTGCTAGTGGGGATGATGGAGCGTTGTATGAATTCTAACCATCCTCTGGCTACAGGCTTGAGGTCCAGTCTTCTTAGTTGAACTGGCTTGCCTTTGGAGTCAATCTTCCATTGAGCTCCTTCCACACATATATCCATGAGGACTTGGTCCAACCTTTGATTAAAGTTGACCCTTCTAGTGTAGGGGCGTGCATCTTCTTGCATCATAGGCAAGTTAAATGCCAACCTCACATTTTTCGGACTAAAATCTAAGTATTTCCCCCAAACCATGGTGAGATAATTCTTTGGGTCCGGGTTCTTACTTTGATCATGGTTCCTAGTGATCCATGCATTGGCATAGAACTCTTGAACCATTAGGATGCCGACTTGTTGGATGGGTTTTGTTAGAACTTCCCAACCTCTTCTTTGGATTTCATGTCGGATCTCCGGATACTCATTCTTCTTGAGCTTGAAAGGGACCTCAGGGATCACCTTCTTCTTGGCCACAACATCATAGAAGTGGTCTTGATGAGCTTTGGAGATGAATCTTTCCATCTCCCATGACTCAGAGGTTGAAGCTTTTGTCTTCCCTTTTCCTTTTCTAGAGGATTCTCCGGTCTTAGGTGCCATCAATGGTAATGGAAAAACAAAAAGCTTATGCTTTTACCACACCAAACTTAGAATGTTGCTCGCCCTCGAGCAAGAAAAGAAAGAATAGATGAAGAAGAAAAAGAAAATATGGAGGAGAGGGGAGAGGTATATTCGGCCAAGAAGAGAAGAGAGGGTTGTGTTGTGTGAAAATGAGGAAGAATGGAGGGCTATATATAGGGGAGGGAGGGGGGTTAAGTTCAGCCATTTAGGGTGGGTTTGGGTGGGAAATTGATTTTGAATTTTGAAGGTAAGTGGAGGTATGTGAGGTAGGTTTATGGGGAAGAGTGGATGGATGTGAGTGGTGAAGTGGTGATAGGGAAGAGAGATTGAGGTGATTGGTGAAGAGTTTTGGGGAAGAGTGTTTATGGGATTGTGTGAAAGAAGGGTGAGAAGAAGTGAGTGGAGGTAGGTGGGGATCCTGTGGGGTCCACAGATCCTGAGGTGATCCTGTGGGATCCACAGATCCTGAGGTGTTCAAGGATTTACAACCTTGCACCAAATTGGGCATGCAAAATGCCCTTGCACACAACTCTGGGCGTTCAGCGCCAGATTGGTGCTTGTTCTGGGCGTTGAACGCCCATTTATAGCCCATTTCTGGCGTTGAATGCCAGAACCATGCTTGTTCTGGGCGTTCAGTGCCAGCTCTTCTCCAGGGTGCATTTCTGGCGTTCAAATGCCCAGATGCTGCCCATTTCTGGCGTTCAGCGCCAGAACCATGCTCTGTTCTGGCGTTGAACGCCCAAAACATGCTGCTTACTGGCGTTTAAATGCCAGTAAGGTCTTCCTCCAGGGTGTGATTTTTCTTCTGCTGTTTTTGATTCCGTTTTCAATTTTTATATTTATTTTGTGACTCCACATGATCATGAACCTAATAAAACATGAAAAACAATGAAAATTAGATAAATAAGCATTGGGTTGCCTCCCAACAAGCGCTTCTTTAATGTTAATAGCTTGACAGTGGGCTCTCATGGAGCCTCACAGATGTGCAGGGCTTTGTTGAGACCTCCCAACACCAAACTTAGAGTTTGGATATGGGGGTTTGACACCAAACTTAGAGTTTGGTTGTGGCCTCCCAACACCAAACTTAGAGTTTGACTGTGGGGGCTTTGTTTGACTCTGCTTTGAGAGAGGCTTTTTATGCTTCCTCTCCATGGATGCAGAGAGAGACCCTTGAGTTGTAAACACAAGGTTGTCCTCATTTATTTGAAGGATCAATTCTCCTCTGTCCACATCAATCACAGCTCTTGTTGTGGCTAGGAAAGGTCTTCCTAGGATGATGGATTCATCCTCATCCTTCCCAGTATCTAGGACTATGAAATCAGTAGGGATGTAAAGGCCTTCAACCTTTACTAACACGTCCCCTACTTGTCCATAAGCCTGTTTTCTTGAATTATCTGCCATCTCTAATGAGATTTTAGCAGCTTGCACCCCAAAGATTCCCAGTTTCTCTATTACAGAGAGGGGCATGAGGTTTATCCCTGAACCAAGGTCACACAGAGCCTTTTCAAAGATCATGTTGCCTATGGTACAAGGTATTACGAACTTTCCAGGATCCTGTTTCTTCTGAGACAATGTCAGTTGATCCAGATCACTTAGTTCATTGGTGAACAAGGGAGGTTCATCTTCCCAAGTCTCAATACCAAATAATTTGGCATTCAACTTCATGATTGCACCAAGAAACTTGGCAGCTTGCTCTTCAGTAACATCCTCATTCTCTTCAGAAGAGGAATACTCATCAGAGCTCATGAATGGCATAAGGAGGTTCAATGGAATCTCTATGGTCTCTAGATGAGTCTCAGATTTCTTTGGTTCCTCAGAGGGAAACTCCTTATTGATCACTGGACGTCCCAGGAGGTCTTCCTCATTGGGATTCACGTCCTCTCCTTCCTTCACAGGTTCGGCCATGGTGATTAATTCAATGGCCTTGCACTCTCCTTTTGGATTTTCTTCTGTATTGCTTGGGAGAGTACTAGGAGGGATTTCAGTGATCCTTTTACTCAGTTGGCCCACTTGTGCCTCCAAATTTCTAATGGAGGATCTTGTTTCATTCATGAAACTCACAGAGGCCTTAGATAGATCAGAGACTAAGTTTGCTAAATTAGAAATATTTTGTTCAGAGTTCCCTGTCAGTTGCTGAGTGGATGATGGAAAAGGCTTACTATTGCTAAACCTGTTTCTTCCACCATTATTAAAGCCTTGTTGAGGCTTTTGTTGATCCTTCCATGAGAGATTTGGATGATTTCTCCATGATGGATTATAGGTGTTTCCATAAGGTTCACTTAAGTAATTCACCTCTGCTATTGCAGGGTTCTCAGGATCATAAGCTTCTTCTTCAGAAGACGCCTCTTGAGTACTGTTGAATGCAGCTTGCATTCCATTCAGACTCTGAGAAATCATATTGACTTGCTGAGTCAATATTTTATTCTGAGCCAATATGGCATTCAGAGTATCAATTTCAAGAACTCCCTTCTTCATAGGCGTCCCATTATTCACAGGATTCCTTTCAGAAGTGTACATGAACTGGTTGTTATCAACCATGTCAATGAGTTCTTGAGCTTCTGCAGGCGTTTTCTTTAGGTGAATGGATCCACCTGCAGAAGTATCCAATGACATCTTTGATAGCTCAGATAAACCATCATAGAATATATCCAAGATGGTCCATTCTGAAAGCATGTCAGAAGGACACTTTTTGGTCAGTTGCTTGTATCTTTCCCAAGCTTCATAGAGGGATTCACCTTCTTTCTGTCTGAAGGTTTGAACATCCACTCTAAGCTTGCTCAGCTTTTGAGGAGGAAAGAACTTGGCTAAGAAAGCCGTGACCAGCTTGTCCCAAGAGTTCAGGCTATCTCTGGGTTGAGAATCCAACCACACTCTAGCTCTGTCTCTTACAGCAAAAGGGAAAAGCATGAGCCTGTAGACTTCAGGATCTACTCCATTAGTCTTAACAGTATCACATATCTGCAAGAATTCAGTTAAGAACTGAAAAGGATCTTCAGATGGAAGTCCATGAAACTTGCAGTTTTGCTGCATCAGAGAAACTAATTGAGGTTTCAGCTCAAAATTGTTTGCTCCAATGGCAGGAATGGAGATACTTCTTCCATGTAAATTGGAATTAGGTGCAGTAAAGTCATCAAGCATCCTCCTTGCATTATTATTATTTTCGGCTGCCATCTCCTCTTCTTGTTCGAAAATTTCTGAAAGGTTATCTCTGGATTGTTGTAATTTAGCTTCTCTTAATTTCCTTTTCAGAGTCCTTTCAGGTTCTGGATCTGCTTCAACAAGAATGTTCTTGTCTTTGTTCCTGCTCATATGAAAAAGAGGGACAGAAAAATAATAATAATAGGGATCCTTTTTACCACAGTATAGAGGTCCCTGTGTGAGTAGAAGAATAAATAAATAAAAGGAGATGAGAGAGAAGGAGAATTTTCGAAAACAATTTTTGAAAAAGAGGGTTAGTGATTTTCGAAAATAGTTTTCTTTTGAAAAAGGTTAGTAATTTTCGAAAATTAAAATCAAAAATTAAAATAATTAGTTAATTAAAAAGAAATTTTGAAAAAGAGGGGAGATATTTTCGAAAATTAGAGAGAGAGAGAGAGAGAGAGTTAGTTAAGTAGTTTTGAAAAATATAAGAAACAAACAAAAAGTTAGTTAGTTAGTTGAAACAAATTTGAAAACCAATTTTGAAAAGATAAGAAGATAGGAGGTTAGAAAAGATATTTTAGAATCAAATTTTTGAAAAAGATAAGATAAGAAGATATTTTTGAAAAGATATGATTGAAATTAGTTTTGAAAAAGATTTTATTTTTAAAATCACAATTAATGACTTGATTTACAAGAAATCAAAAGATATGATTCTAGAACTCAAAGTTTGAATCTTTCTTAACAAGCAAGTAACAAACTTGAAATTTTTGAATCAAAACATTAATTGATGATGTTATTTTCGAAAATTATGTGGTAAAGATAAGAAAAATATTTTTGAAAAATATTTTTATACTTTTCGAAAATAACTAAGAAAAATGAAAAAGATTTTATTTTTGAAAAAGAAAATGAAAAAGATGTGATTTTTAAATTGAAAATTTGATTTGACTCATAAAAACAACTGGATTTTAAAAAATTTTTGAAAAAGTCAAATCTAATTTTCAAAATTTTTAAGAGAGAAAAAGGGAAAGATATTTTTTTATTTTTGAATTTTTTTAATGATGAGAGGGAGAAACATGAAAAATGATGTAATGCATGAAAGTTATGGATCAAAGTATGTGATGAATGCAAGAACACTATGAATGTCAAGATGAACACCAAGAACACTTTGAATGTCATGATGAACATCAAGACTTATTTTTGAAAATTTTTATATGCAAAGAAAACATGTAAGACACCAAACTTAGAAATCTTTCATGTTTAGACTCTATGGATGCTAGAATGCATATGAAAAACAAGAAAAGACACAAAACAAGAAAACATCAAGATCAAACAAGAAGACTTACCAAGAACAACTTGAAGATCATGAAGAACACTATGAATGCATGATTTTTTCGAAAAATGAAAGATGAATATGCAATTGACACCAAACTTATAACATGACACATGACTCAAACAAGAAACACAAAATATTTTTGGTATTTTTCGAAAATTGTTTGAAAAAAAGAAAAATAAGGATTCCAAAATTTTTAATATGAATTCCAGGAATCTTGCAATGTTAGTCTAAAGCTTCAGTCTAGGAATTAGACATGGCTCACCAGCCAGCCAAGCTTTCAAGTGAAAGCTCCGGTCCAAAACACTAGACATGGCCAATGGCCAGCCAAGCTTTAGCAAAAATATGCGTGTAATTCATTCAATTTTAAGCCAAAACCTCAGTCCAAAAGAATTTAGACATGGCTTTACAGCCAGCCAGGCTTTCGCATGCTTCATGAAACACTAGAATTCATTCTTAAAAATTTTGAAGAAAAATATATTTTTGAAAACATTTTTTTTTCGAAAACAAAGGAGAAATTTTTGAAAAATTTTTGAAATTTTTGAAAATAAAACAAAAAGAAAATTACCTCATCTGAGCAACAAGATGAACCGTCAGTTGTCCAAACTCGAACAATCCCCGGCAACGACGCCAAAAACTTGGTGCACGAAATTGTGATCATCAATGGCGCCATCAACATGGTACGCTCAATTGTAATCTCAACTTTTTATCACAACTTCGCACAACTAACCAGAAAGTGCACTGGGTCGTCCAAGTAATAAACCTTACGTGAGTAAGGGTCGATCCCATGGAGATTGTTGGTATGAAGCAAGCTATGGTCACCTTGTAAATCTCAGTCAGGCTGATATCAAAAGGTTATGGAGTTTTCGAACATAAATAATAAATAGATAGAAAATAAGGATAGAAACACTTATGTAATTCATTGGTTAGAATTTCAGATAAGCGTATAGAGATGCTTTCGTTCCTCTGAACTTCTGCTTTCCCGCAGTCTTCATCCAATCAGTCCTACACCTTTCTATGGCTGGCTTTGTGTAAGGGCATCACCGTTGTCAATGGCTACATCCCATCCTCTTGTGAAAATGGTCCAAATGCTCTGTCACAGCACGGCTAATCATCTGAGGTTCTCGATCATGCTGGAATAGGATTCACCTTCGTTTTGCGTCTGTCACTACGCCTAGCACTCGCGAGTTTGAAGCTCGTCACTGTCATTCAATCCCTAAATCCTACTCGGAATACCACAGACAAGGTTTAGACTTTCCGGATTCTCATGAATGCCGCCATCAATCTAGCTTACACCACGAAGATTCTGATTAAGAGATCCAAGAGATACTCATTCAATCTAAGGTAGAACGGAAGTGGTTGTCAGGCACGCGTTCATAGGGAATGATGATGATTGTCACGTTCATCACATTCAGGTTGAAGTGCGAATGAATATCTTAGAAGCGAAATAAGTTGAATTGAATAGAGAAACAGTAGTACTTTGCATTAATCTTTGAGGAACAGCAGAGCTCCACACCTTAATCTATGGAGTGTAGAAACTCTACCGTTGAAAATACATAAGTGAAAGGTCCAGGCATGGCCGAGAGGCCAGCCCCCATGATCTAAGAACCAGGCGTCCAAAGATGTCTAATACAATAGTAAAAAGTCCTATTTATACTAAACTAGTTACTAGGGTTTACAGAAGTAAGTAATTGATGCATAAATCCACTTCCGGGGCCCACTTGGTGTGTGCTTGGGCTGAGCTTGAAGTCTACACGTGGAGAGGTCATTCTTGGAGTTGAACGCCAGCTTTTGTGCCATTTTGGGCGTTGAACTCCACTTTGCAACTTGTTTCTGGCGCTGGACGCCAGAATTGGGCAGAGAACTGGCGTTGAACGCCTGTTTGCATCATCTAAACTTGAGCAAAGTATGGACTATTATATATTGCTGGAAAGCCCTGGATGTCTACTTTCCAACGCAATTGGAAGTGCGCCATTTTGAGTTCTGTAGCTCCAGAAAATCCACTTTAAGTGCAGGGAGGTCAGAATCCAACAGCATCAGCAGTCCTTCTTCAACCTCTGAATCTGATTTTTGCTCAAGTCCCTCAACTTCAGCCAGAAAATACCTGAAATCACAGAAAAACACACAAACTCATAGTAAAGTCCAGAAATGTGAATTTAGCATAAAAACTAATGAAAACATCCCTAAAAGTAACTAGATTCTACTAGAAACATACTAAAAACAGTGCCAAAAAGCGTATAAATTATCCGCTCATCAACTGCACTGCATTCTTCAGTGAGAAAACCTTTTTCTGTTTCTCTCTAATCCTTCTTATGACTTAAGATCTTTTTCATGAACTTAGCATAAGAGGGTATTTGCTCAAGTGCCTCTGCAAACGGAATCTTTATTTCAAGAGTCCTGAGATAGTCTGCAAAGCGGGCAAATTGTTTATCCTGTTCCGCTTGGCGGAGTTTCTGAGGATAAGGCATTTTGGCTTTATATTCTTCAACCTTAATTGCTGCATGTTTATTTCCTATAGAGGCAGGTTGAGAAGCCTTCTTGAGGGAGTTATTATCAGCACTTGCAGGTGTCTGATCCCTCACTGGCATTTGAACGCCAAGATTGGACGTGGATTGGGCATTTAACGCCAGATTCCTACCCTCTTCTGGCGTTTGAACGCCAGAACTGGACATGGATTGCGCATTTAACACCAGATTTTCACCCTTTTCTGGCATTTGAACGCCAGACTTATTCCTCTCTGGGCTCTTACTATCCTCAGAGGGATTTTGGGTAGCAGGTTGCTCATCCTCTGTCAGCTGTTCCTTTCTTGGCTTTCTACTGCTTTGAGTTGAGATATTTAACATTTTTCTACTTCTTAATTGAACTGCTTGGCATTCCTCTGTTATCTGTTTTGATAACTGCTGTTTTGTTTGATTCAGTTGTAATTCCATATCCTTGTTAGCAATTTTGGTTTCTTGTAGCATCTCCTTAAATTCTGCTAACTGCCTTGTTATAGAAGATAGTTGCTGATTGAGTTCAGCAACTTGTTCCTGAGGACTAAAGTCAGTTGATACTGTCTTAGCTTCTTCTTTCATGGAGGACTCATTACTTATGTACAAATGCTGATTTCTAGCAACTATATCAATAAGCTCTTGAGCCTCTTCAATAGTCTTTCTCATGTGTATAAATCCACCAGCTGAGTGGTCTAGAGATATTTGAGCTTTTTTTGTAAGCCCATAGAGAAGATGTCTAATTGCACCCACTATGAAAACATTTCAGAGGGACATTTCCTTAGCATCCCTCTGTACCTCTCCCAGGCGTTATAAAGGGATTCATCATCCTCTTGTTTAAAGTCTTGGATGTCCAGCCTTAGCTGTGTCATCCTTTTTGGAGGGAAATATTGATTCAGGAATTTGTCTGATAACTGTTTCCATGTTCTTATGCTTGCTATGGGTTAGTTATTTAACCACCTCTTAGCTTGATCTTTTACAGCGAAAGGAAACAGTAACAGCCTGTATACGTCCTGATCTACCTCCTTGTCACGCACTGTGTCAGCAATTTGCAAGAACTGCGGCAGAAACTTAGTAGGTTCTTCCTGTAGAAGACTGGAATACTGGCAATTTTGCTGCACCATGACAATGAGCTGAGGATTTAGCTCAAAACTGCTTGCTTTGATGGGAGGTATACAGATGCTACTCCCATATACAGCAGTAATGGGGTTAGCATATGACCCCAGAGCCCTTTTGGACTGTTCATTTCTATTTAGGTCCATGATGGATAAAATGGGATTGATATGACTTGCAAATAAAATATATATTTTTTTGTTTTTATTTTATTTAAGTAGAAATAAACTGAATAATTAAAAATAAATAAAAATAATGAAAAAAATAAAATAATTAGAAATTAAAATGTAAATTTCGAAAACTAAGAGAAAAATAAATTTGGAAACTAAAATAATTACTTAATTAAGAAGATTTGAAAAACTTTGGATATGATTTTTGAAAAAGATTTTGAATTTTGAAATTTCAAAACTAAGATAAGATAGAATAGAAAGTTTTAAAATAAAAATCTGAATTTTTAAAGGAAAATTCGAAAATTAATTAAAATAAAGAGAGAAGATATTTTTGAATTTAATGAAGAAAGAGAAAAACAGTAAAAATAACACCAAACTTAAATTTTTAGATCAAAACAAAGGAAACAAACAGGAAAACTTTGAATATCACGATGAACGCTAAGAACAACTTTTGAAAAATTTTTAAGAAAACAGAAACACAAAAGACACCAAACTTAAAATATGAAACTAAACTCAAATAGAAAAACTCAATTATTAGTTTAAAAATTTTCGAAAAAATTGAAAAAGAAAATAAGGATTCTAAAAAAAAGTTTCAACCAAAAACAATAATAGAAGACGCAATTTTAGTGACTCTAAACAAAAAAAATAAATTTTTCCTAATCTAAGCAACAAAATAAACCGTCAGTAGTCCAAACTCGAACAATCCCCGGCAACGGCGCCAAAAACTTAGTGCACAAATTGTGAATCTCACTTTTCACAACTCGTACCACTAACTAGCAAGTGCACTGGGTCGTCCAAGTAATACCTTACGTGAGTAAGGGTCGATCCAACAGAGATTACCGGCTTGAAGCAAGCTATGGTTATCTTGTAATTCTTAGTCAGGATATCAATGATAATTCTTAATTTCAATAGTAAAAAGTAAAAGAGCATCAAACAATTACTTGTTATGCAGTAATTGAGAACATATTGAGGTTTTGGAGATGCTTCTTCTTCTGGATCTCTGCTTTCCTCCCATTTTCTTCTTCACACACGTAAGGCTCCTTCCATGGCAAGCTATGTGTTGGTGGATCACCGTTGTCAATGGCTACCATCCGTCCTCTCAGTGAAAAAGGGTCCATGTACATGGCTAATCATCTGTCGGTTCTCACTTGTGTTGGAATAAGATCCATTGATCCTTTTGCGTCTGTCACTACGCCCAATACTTGTGAGTTTGAAGCTCGTCACAGTCATTCCTTCCCGGATCCTACTCAGAATACCACAGATAAGGTTTAGACATTCCGGATCTCAGGAATGCTGCCAATTGATTCTAGCTTTTACCACGAAGACTCTGGACTAAGGGATTTGAATGCTCTGTTGTCAGGAGAGGCAATCAAACTCCTGAACCAGGAACCCAAGAGATATACACTCAAGCTATTACAGATAGAACATAAGTGGTTGTTGGGCACGCGTTCATAGGTTGAGAATGATGATGAGTGTCACGGATCATCACATTCTTCATGGTCAGATACGAGTGAATATCTTAGAACAGAAACAAGCATGTTGAATAGAAAATAGAAGTAATTGCATTAATTCATCGAGACACAGCAGAGCTCCTCACCCCCAATCATGGAGTTTAGAGACTCATGCTGTAGAGATACAATGTAAAACGTGAAAATGTCATGAGATGTAAAATAAATCTCTAAAAGTAGTTTTTATACTAAGCTAGTGACCTAGGTTTTCAGAAAATGAGTAGACTAAGATAGATAGTGCAGAAATCCACTTCCGGGTCCCACTTGGTGTGTGCTTGGGCTGAGCATTGAAACTTTCATGTGTAGAGACTTTATTTGGAGTTAAACACCAGGTTGTACCCTGTTTCTGGCGTTTAACTCTGGTTTGCAACCTGTTTCTGGCGTTTAACGCCAGAATAGGGTAAAGGCTTGGCGTTAAACGCCAATTTGCGTCATCAAAACTTGGGCAAAGTATGGACTATTATATATTGCTGGAAAGCCCTGGATGTCTGATTTCCAACGCAATTGAGAGCACGCCAATTGGGCTTCTGTAGCTCCAGAAAATCCATTTCGAGTGCAGGGAGGTCAAAATCCAACAGCATCTGCAGTCCTTTTTCAGCCTCTGAATCAGATTTTTGCTCAGGTCCCTCAATTTTAGCCAGAAAATACCTGAAATCACAGAAAAATATATAAACTCATAGTAAAGTCCAGAAATGTGATTTTTGCATAAAAACTAATAAAAATATACAAAAAAGTAGCTAAATCCTACTAAAAACTATATGAGAATACCCCCAAAAAGCGTATAAAATATCCGCTCATCAGCGTGGCATGCCAGTTACAGTTTCCAGAAGAGACTCCATGAAGAGCTACAATGAGCGTGGCACGTCAAGGCCAGGCATGGCACGCCAGTTATCTTTCCCAGAACATGGATGGACAAGCTTTACAATGCACGTGGCACGCCAACTACACTTTCCAGAGGGGAATCCCAAGGCTTTACAATGGGCATGGAACGCCAATGTTGAGCGTGGCACGCCAGGTATTCTGGCTAGAAAAGGATCTTTGAAGAATTGCAAAGGGCGTGGCATGCCAAGTTACGCGTGGCACAACAGTTCTATCTCCCATGCTGGGCGTAGCACGCCAGGTCGAAGGCGTGGCACGCCAGTTCAACTGAGCAGAGGAGAAAGGAAGGAGCAGCATCGAAGGCGTGCCACTTGGTACTTTGGGTGTGGCACGCCAAGCTTGTGAGTTCAACCATCATCATGGGCATGCCACTTGAGCCCTGGGCGTGGCACGCCAGTTCACCAAACCAGAAAGGGTGCATGAAGCTCCAATAAGGGCGTGGGATGCCACTTCGAAGGCGTGGCACGCCAATACAAAGTCCCAGAAGAGAAGGAACAAGGCCTCATCGAAGGCGTGCCACTTGAGACTTTAGGCGTGGCACGCCAACCGTGTGCACACCATGGGCGTGCCACTTGAGTCCTGGGCATGGCACGCCAGCTTACTACACCACAAAGGGCGTGGCACGCCAGTCCTGGGAGTGACACGCTAGTTCAACACTCCAGAAGAGAAGATTGAGATCCTAACAAGGGCGTGGCACGACAGACCTGGGCGTGGCATGCTAGTACAAGTGACCAAAGAAGAAGGTTGAAGAGCTTAACAAGGGCGTGGCACGTCAGATATACTTTCCAGAGGTGAAGAATGAGGACTTTGCTGAAGGCGTGGCACGCCAGGTCTGGGCGTGCCACGCTAGTTCAACTTACCAGAGAGGAAGAAGGAAGACATCACTATGGGGAGTGCGACTTGAGTTATGGGTGTGGCACGCCAAGCTAGCTTCACTATGGGGTGTGCCACTTGAGTTTGGGGCGCGGCACCCCAAGCTAAGCTATTGAGCTGGGCGTGGCACGCCACTCACACGCCGCGCACACGCCACTCACATGCCTCAATTTAATGGTTTTCTCTTTAGTTTTCAATTGTAATTTTCTTTTCTTTTTGTAATTTTTCATTTTCTAGTAATAGGAGTAGTATAAATACCCCTTGAAGAGTATTGAAAAGGGGTTAGCTTGGAACTTTTACTTCACTTACTTCATCTTCTTCCATCTCTTGTACTTTTCTCTAAGCTATGAGTAGCTAAACTCCCTCTCATTGGGGGAGGGAGCTCTGTTGTACTTGATGGATTAAATGATAATGAATCTCTTCTTCTCTTCATCTCTCTTTGATTTGCTAGAAGGAATTTCGTTCTTCATGCTTAGTGTTCAATTATCTTGAAAAAGAGATTGAATGCAAATCGGGCTTCATGGGAGCCTTGGAAAAGGAAACATGAAACCATGTTTAAAATCCCTTCTCACATTGAGTAGATTTGGGTTTTGAGATTGGATATGGTGACATAAAATCTATCCAAATACTTGGATCTATGAGGATGTGTGGTAAAATCAGGGACCAAGCTTATCTCTCTTCATGAGCAATTAGACCAAGGAATTGGCTAATTATCAAGATTTGAGAGATTGAATCACCAAGAAATTGAGGTTCAATCAATCATGATTGCCAAGAGGTCAATAAGTTACATGATTGAAGATGAGATGATCTGAATTTAATCCAAGGAGAGCAACATCTTCCAACTCCAATGAATCTTTCCTATTCTTATCTTCCCTATTCTTTATAGCTTTCTTTAATTTCTGCTATCAACCTATTCCCCATTTACAATTCAGTCATTTATACTTCTGCAATTTACTTTCATGTTCTTACATTTCTGCACTTTATTGCTTTCCTTTATCTTTAAGTCATTACAATTCTGCTATTCAGAATTCTGCACTCAACATTATTCTTGATTAGCTTGACTAAATCACCCAGTGACTAAAGTTGTTCAATCAATCAATCTCTGTGGGATTCGACCTCACTCATTGTGAGTTATTACTTTACAATAATTTGGTATACTTGCCAAGAGGGGTTCATTGTAGTGATATAGTGAATTTTCAGTCATCAGTGACGCACCAGAATCATACATTACAGTTAAAGAACAAGTGTTGAGATAACACTGACCTTGGAGCAAGGAGTCAGAACCAGTAGCATCATTGGCAGACATAGCGAACACTCTCCCTTGTTGTAATGCTCTAGTAGGATCTCGATTAGGCTTCTTTGGACAATCCTTCGTAATGTGCACCGTTTCTCCACAAACAAAACAAGCGTGTGCTTTGAACTGGCACGGCCTGCCGAGGTGATCCTTTCCACACTGCCTACATAACTGATCCATGGGGCCTTGTTGAGGTCACTTACTAAGGTTTTGCCACGGTCGACCTCCGTTCCCAAAAATAGATCTACTAGAGGCATTTCCAACTCGTTGATTATCACATTAAGGTACTCTAGGATTCTTGAAAGGCACCCTCTGTTGAAACGTAGGTCGGTGAAAGTTGTTAGCATTCCCTTGTGGTAAGTTTGATGACCCATTCTTGTTGCCACCATCTTTTTTCTCACAGTTTTCCATAAAATGGCTTTTATTGATGAGTTTTACGAAATTTCGAAAGAGTGCAACAGCTCATCGCGAAGTCTTCCTTCATACTTCAGACATTTCCATTCTTCAAAACTATTAGGATCTCCTTGGAAGATCTTTAAAAAATGACACAGATCTTCGAACTTCCAAGTATACTCGGCTACTGACATGTTTCTTTGACTCAGTTGGATCAACTCCATCTCCTTAGCTTCGCGAATAGGCTTCGGGAAGTATTTCTTATAAAACTCTTCCTTGAAATCTTCCCAAAGAATCTCCCTTGTGTCTTGCCACTACAACCTCTGCACTCTATGCCACTAGTGCTCAGCCTCTCCTTCCGACATATATGTTGTGAACTCAATGAACTGTACTTTAGGTACCTGCTGCACCCTCAACAACTTCTTTATTCCCTGAAACCAGTTGTTCGCCTCGGTTGCCACAAGCATCCCCTTGAACTTGGGAAAGTTCACCTTCAGGAAAGTCGCCTAAGTCATCATCTTGTCATTGTTCTCAACACTTCTAGTGTCATTGCCATCCTCTGCAGATACCCCACTTCCTTACGCTTGCCATTCCTATCTCCTAAACAGTCAATTACTCGAATAGTAGCAGTCGCCGTTTCACGCAGAGCCTTAGTCATGGTGTTTATTGCCACCATAAAGGCATCAAGATCGTGCGTTAGAATCTCTCTCGGAACCTCACATCGTCTACCACGACCTCATCCTTGTGTAGCCATCTAGATCATGTTCACACCTAACAATCAACATTAAGGTGATCAATCTCAACATCTCAAGTTAGAGAATGAATAGTTTCTAAAATGGATACACAGCAACTGTCATGCAATCTATATCACAAGGATATCTTATAAGCATGAGACACAACACAGAGTATGCAATGAAACATGATCCATTCCATTTCTCAGGCTCTAACAGGAATGAACTGCTCTGATTCCAAATTGTAACGACGAATTTCCAATATAGCATGCTCATACCGAAACATCGAGTGTTAGCAACTTGAAGTTACACTGACACTATTATTAATAATATCAAGCCTGTAATTGGTTAACGGAACTCAATTTTTATGAAAATCCTTCCTTAAAGAAAATAAAATCGCAACCAAAATGATAAACAGGTATATACATAAACAGGATAGTAAACTATAATATATATATATATATATATATATATATATATATATATATATATAGGAAAAACTACCATTTATACCCATGAATTTTGCGAACGCTGACAAAAGTACCCATCAAACAAGAAAACTAATGTTGTACCCATGAAAGATGGGTTCCGTGTGACAATAGTATCCAACCCGTGACTTTCCGTTGACTTTTTAATAAAATTTCCAAATTATCCCTTCTATCTTCTTCTCCAAATTCCAAATTCCAAATTTCAAAACCCTCATCCTTCGTCTTCCTCCTCTGCTGCTGCTAGTCACCAGGCATGAAGACGTTTCCTCCCTCCGACACATTTTACTGGTACAAGAATGAAGACGTTTCCTCGTACCGAGGTGGCTTGGAGCTGTGGAACCATCATCATCATCATCACCAACCGGAACACGACCTCATACCTCAAGCAAGGCCTCTCTTCCACCAAGATCTTTACAGCTCCGTGGCTGCTCTAGGAGTGGGTCCAACCACCGTGTCCGACGATCAGTCACCCTCGAGATCGGCCTTCCTGGTGCGGCACCGGCCGTGGGGAGCGGAGCAGCAAGTGGAGCAGGAAGTGGAGCAGGTGGGATTAGCTGCCAGGACTGCGGGAACCAGGCGAAGAAGGATTGCCCTCACATGCGGTGCAGGACATGCTGCAAGAGCCGTGGCTTCGATTGCCAAACCCATGTCAAGAGCACTTGGGTTCCCGCTTCCAAGTGCCGCGAGAGGTAGCAGCAACTCGCCTCTATCCAACAACAACAGCTTCTTACTACTGATGTTCCCAAGCACCAAAGAGATCATGCCTGGTGACTGGCAGCAGCAGAGGAGGAAGACGAAGGATGAGGGTTGTGAAATTTGGAATTTAGGGAAGAAGATAGAAAGGGTAATTTGGGAATTTTATTAAAAAGTCAACGAAAAATCACAGTTTGGGTACTATTGTCACACGGAACCCATCTTTCATGGGTACAACGTTAGTTTTCTTTTTTATGGGTACTTTTGTCAGCGTTCGCAAAATTTATGGGTACAAATGGTAGTTTTTCCTATATATATACAGCACCCAAAAAATGAAAAGTTAGTTACTCCCTCACAGTTATACATATATACAACTCAAAATATTTCAGGAGTCTGGTCCATATAGAAAGTCCTTAATCTGATGCCTAGACTAGCCTAGTCTTTTAACCTTATCTCTCAAGAAACAAAAGTGAGAGTCTAAAAAGAACACTAAGTCGGAGAGATGCCAAAATAAGATGTTGATGTCGCTACCTAGTCGCTGTCAAAAGTCAAGTTCACTATCTCTATATCCATCTCAAGATTCTCATCATCCCCAAAAGTCAGATCTACAACCTCTATCTCCTCGATGTTCTCATCATAAAAAATAATGATCACCTCTGATGTACTCTGGGGACTACCATCAATGCTGTCGCCTGCGAAAGCTGTACCACTAGGAGAAATCTGCTCAACTGCCAAAGGCTGACCAGAAGCTGCAGCTGAAGTCCCGATAGGCTCTATAGTGAAAGGGTCAGAGGATGAGTAGAAAGAGACTCTATCAATAGGTCCAAATCCATTGGAGGAGACTCAAGAATGTAGTAATCGATGATAGGGCTAGGCTCCGGCACTGTCTGACCATCCTGCTGTGCTAGAATAGGACCTCCATGCATGAAGTCAAAAGAATGGTGGACAGAATCAGGATGAAACCATGACAGCAGAAAAGCATACGGTGCATCAGGATCAAAGAGGGGTGAAGCTAGCAAGTGTTAAAAATGATGGTCTCTAACTACGTACTTACAGACTTGAGGCTCCGCGGTCACAACATAGAAGCTGTGAAGGACAGGATCCTCATACACATAAGGTTGCTCGAGCTCATAGAAAAAGACATCCATCTCCATCTGAAGGGGGTAGGAAGATAGGGAGTAAGAACTGGGGAGTTCTTAGTAGGGTCGGAGTAAAATAAGTTAAGTTGCTTTTCATAAATTGGCCATGTGTCCCAGATCAATCAGACCACAACAACGGAACATAGGACAAACAACAATCAAGAGCAAACAGCAAATAACATACAACCACAAGAACGAATTCAAAACACACAAGAAATATGCGAAAATAAGTATGATGTATGTCTAGCCCTAGTGCAGGTAATGAGTTCTTCCGTCGGTTTTTGACCCGCACCCGACATTACATCCTTACAGACGTTGTCTCTTGTTGCCATCGCTTCGGGGTATAGTGCTCGGTACACTCTTGGGTTATAGCGCCCGCATGCTCTTGGGCTATAGCGCCCCTACCGCTCTCACGATTAAAGTGATGGGTCACACTCTTGGGTTATAGCGCCTATACCTCTGTGAAATTAATCCAGCTATAATTTCAATAGCCAACAATCACAGATTTAAGCAACATACATTAACAAACAACAATCCAACCACATGTATCAATTAATTCATAACTTCAATCGATTAAAGAGTCAAACCCTACTTCTGTGAAGCGCAGAACACACACAAGATATCGAAGGAAGTTTCTGATCGATCAAACGGAGCGAAAAATGTCAAAAACTCGATGGTTCCTCCCCTTCCTTAGTTCGGCCGAACTGGTTCCTGGCAGGGGCAGCTCCACTTCGCGATTCCACGGAATAAACACACACGTCACCACGTAGAGGATGAAGATATTGTCCCTTCTATCGGATCAAAAAATTTTTGGGGGTCACAGATCTCAAGAAATCGAACTCGGAAAGTCAGAAAAGTAACAAAACCTCCCCTTTTTCCATGCATGGCTTCGGATGAAACTAGAGGAGAGAGAGAAGATTTTGTGCCTTATATAAGGTATAATTAGTGACTAATGTCACTTAATTAAAGGGGGAAGCATGCATCGCGACGCGACACGTGGCGCATTAAGCGCTGTGTGTCACGATTTTGAGCTGCTAAGTCAGTGAAGTTAGATTTTTAAAATATCTTGGAAGGTAATTAAGGTAATTGGACATGGTAAAAACTCAAATAATTATTTTAGTTTGTGGTATTTAATTAGAATAAAAATTGGGTAAATTACTAATGTAAATAACATTAGTAAAGCTGAGCTTTTTAAATCTTCCGAACCCAATATCAAGTGACCGTCATTCGTCAAATAAATTAAATAATAACATAATATTAATATTACATTATTATTCATTTTATTTAAAGATCGTAGAAAAATTTATCATAGATGTTACGCGATCAAAAAATAAAACTCGCATACGTGAGTCTAACACGAAAATCGG
The DNA here is from genome assembly GCF_003086295.3 of Arachis hypogaea. NCBI lineage: Eukaryota > Viridiplantae > Streptophyta > Magnoliopsida > Fabales > Fabaceae > Arachis > Arachis hypogaea. The sequence goes on from NC_092055.1 coordinate 12,827,438, forward strand.
GATGTTACAGGTATCCCACTCTACGGGCTGGTTACCAAAAAGATGCAATATTATTATATAACTTGATGATAATTTAAAATATAATTAATTTTTATGTAAAAACAAACATATTAAATTATCAATTAATGATCTTCTCTTAATAACTAAGGATCTTTTACATTTAGTGAGAGGTCTTTGGTTCAACATCTTTTTAAAATATATTTTATATAAGTATATAACATATACATATATAGGGTGCGGGTTGGTCAGATAGGGTTAAGACGCAACCCGCACCTGATCCGACCCACACAAGAATTCTACCCACACTCTATCTTACCCGCTGTGGATCGGGTTGGCAACCCTACCCGACCGGATGGATAGGATTGGGTACCCGCAGATAGAGTATATATTACCATTCCTAGGACCGTTTATTTTAAATAATTGACATTGTTAGTTTTATCTATCTGCTTTAGATAGGAAGATTCGAACCCACAACCTCTTAAGTGAATATGAGAAGATTATGCCATTTGAGTTATAGTTCGTTGGCATTATTGGTATTTTAGTTGCTATTTTAATGAAAATACAATTGATTTTCAGATTGCTTTAAATTGGACTTTCAATTATGTTTAGTTCATAGAAACGTTAAACTATGATGCAGTTGATTATATAAATTTTAATTCTTTTTAAATATTGGTGAACATTATCATAGAATTTTACGTAGAATATATCTAAATTTATTTTAAATTTAAACGATAACCGAATATATATTATTAATTCACTAGTATATATAAAGATCATAACTTAATCTTTCAAAAAATAAGCTAAGCTTTCTATCTATCCCCGGCCCAATCGGCCAACCCCCACACCCCCAAAATTTCCGTTATGCATTAGGAAAGTTTGGTATGCCAAATTGCCAATACATGTGTAACCAAGAAAGAATAGTGCTTCTTATTACACGCTTCTAGCGAATTCAACCGATAGACTAATAACCAAGGTTCTGAAAACCGGACCGGACCGGCCGGTTCGACCGGTTTAACCGTGAACCGGCGCTACAAACGGTTCGGTCCTTATCTGAAAACTGCAGAAAAAAGAACCGCTCAAAAACCGGCAAACCGGTCAAAAACCGGCCGATTGGACCGAACCGGTGACCGGCCGGTTACGCTAAACGACGCCGTTTTACGTGTTAAAAAAAATAAAAAAATAAACCCGACCAGACCCGCCCGTGGAGCACCCCACCCGGCCACCCCCCCTTTCTTCCCCCGAGCCCCGACCCCATTCATTCATCAATCATCATCTGAATCATCTCCAATGGAGAAGGAGAACCCTAGCCGCGCTGCCTGAACCATAGCCCCCTGTCGCCATCCTTCGCCCCCGTGGTGTCGCCATCCTCAGCTCCAGCAACCCTCCAATCTCCATCGTCGCCTGGTTCCTGCCCAGTAGCCCTCAATCTCCATCGTCTTCATCTTCTCAAGTCTCAACACCAACACGCAGTAGCCTCTCATCGGCGGTCCTCAACAGTCAACACCGGTAGCCCTCCATCGACCCCAGGTGAGTGACTCGTCCTCTGCTCATTTCTCTTTGTCCTTCGCCTCTGCTCATGTTCTTCCATCAATGTGAACTGTTAAATTTCTATGAACTTAGACCTCGGCTTAATTTTCTGTGAACTGAACTGAACTTAGACCTCTGCTCATGTTCTCTTTCTCTTTGTCCTCAATGTGAGCTGAACTTAGACCTCGGCTTAATTTTCTGTGAACTTCATTTGTGAACTGTTCAATTTCTGTGAACTTGCTCTGTGCATTTTCTGATTTCAGTGCTAATCTTCTTCCTTCTTCGTTCCTCTGCTCAATTTCTGTTTGACTGTTTGTTGGTTAGCAATTAGCATAAGAAATTAATAATCTGAAAAGTAAGTGGCTGTGTTTGGTCAATTTGTGTTTGGTCCTCTGCTCAATTTCTGCTCTATTTTGTAGCTTAATTCCTCTTTGTTGCACAATTTCTATTTGTTGGTTAGCATGAGAAATAAATAATCTGAAAATTAACTGGCTGGTTTGCAGATTTCTGTTTGTTGCTCAATTTCTGTTTGTAGCTCAATTTCTGTTTGTTGCTCAATTGCTGGCTTTGTTTGTAATTGCTGGGTGAAAGTTTAGTGTTTTGTGATTATTGGTTAATGTTTTGGTTTGGTGTTCTCTCTTTTCCAGATTTCCCTTCTCTTGTATTTCTGCATGTTGCTGAATTGGTAATCAATAAATTTGCCTTTTTGCTAAATCGGGACTTTATTAGGATTTGTTAAATTTGTTGCTTGTTGCTGAATTTGTTGCTTCCCAGTCACAGCATCAGAAGAGAAGCCGGTGAATAAGGTTTTAAACTGTGAAATCATGTGTTGTTGCTTGAATTTTAGGAGAAAGAGCAATGTAATGTATTCCTATTTATGATTCCCTAAGACCAAGGTTAAATTAACAATTCAGGTGGAGTTGAGTTTTGTTTATGAGTAATTAAATGCACGAAACAAGAATAGGATTGCTAATTAAATTTGGAATTTCTGATTAGTGACTTGTTAAGGTGCGGTTGTTGTTATGCTGCTGTTTTGTTATGGCACTGTTGTTGTTATGCTGCTGTTTTGTAATGGTTGTTGCTGAATGTTACTCTGTTTTCATTGTGTTGTAGTTGCTGGTTTTGCTTTGATTTGTAGTTGTGGTTGTGTTGGTTTTGCTAGCTTTGTTTGTAATTGCTGGGTGAAGGTTTAGTGTTTTGTAATTGCTGGCTTTGTTTTCTAATTGCTGGCTTTAGCTGAAGAAATTGGAGGGGCTGGATGAGGAGACATTGATGCCTCAGAAGACACCACCACCATCAACATATTAATAAGATTATATGAATTTGATTGATGACATTTAATGTAGTTTTTTAAATTTGAAAACTATTTTAATATTTATGTTATACTATAATTATATTTTAGCATGTTTATTTATAATTTATTTATTATTTTATTTTAAAACGGTTTTTTCGGTTGAACCACCGATTAGATCGGTTGGACCAATAAACTAGTGAACCAGTAGTTAGAGCGGTTTGATGATCGGTCCGGTTTTCCGAACCTTGTTGTACCCATATATCTCTAACTACTTGCTTAATTAGTCATCATTCATGATAATTCTAATGTAGCGGTGTAATGTAAGTTGATTTAATTTTTTTTTTAAATCAATATATATCAAAAGATTTTAAAAATTTAATTGAAATTCTGATTATGTATGAAAGATTTGAATTTTATTTCGCATATCAATTATTTATCTTTAAATGATTAAGGACTAATTATTACCTCTAACAATACATATTTTTAGAAAATCAAAAAATAATTATATTAATGTGTGGAAATAATACATTAAATATTAATGCCTGATCTATCTTAATTATGTTTGTTTTTAGAATAATTTTTGTTGAGATTGTATAATAGAAAATTAAATATTGTTACCGTATTTTTTATGATATTACGCTCTACAAATGATATTTTTATACAATCACTTAATATATTCACTAACATACATCTTAAATCGTTAAAAAAACCTCTTATAAATTATTACTTGTTCTACCGTTCTACCGTTTTTGCCTTTTTTTTTTTCAGATAGATTTTATGAATATCCTTATTGATATAGATAATGATATTAAGGAGAAGGAATCAAAGAATGAATTAACGAGAATGAGAATGAAATTAAAAATGAAGAGACCAACTTTTGACAGTAAAAATCAAAGAGGAGACGACAGTTACACCAAAATTTTGGCTATAAAGTTTAAAAATTTTACATTGTCAAAATTTTATCTTATCATAAAAACTTACCTGCAATTTATCTTCATATAAAATTTATAATTAAGAACCGTAGATGATAATTTAATTAAACTTATCAAATCATCTAACGATTCTTAAATATCAACTTCACATAAAAACTAATGTATATAAATTTTCATTATATTAAAAATAGATAAATAGATATTTTTTTATTTGCAACCCACGTACCACTTATGAAATATATGATGAAAAATTCCACTTTACCGCTTCAACAACAACAATAAAGCCTTGTCTCACTAGGTGGGGTTGGCTACATGAATCAAACGACAGTTATTGTGTTCTGTCATGTATCATGTCTACAAAGAGACCGTTTAAATGTAAATCTCGTTTGACCACCTCATGGATAGTCTTCTTAGGTCTTCCTCTACCTTTCATCCCTTGTCCATCTTCCATCTCATCCACCCTCCTGACTGGGTGTTCTGTCGGTCTTCTTCTCACATGTCCAAACCACCTGAGACGCGATTCAACCATCTTTTCCACAATGGGTGCTACTCCAACTCTCTCCCTTATATCTTCGTTCCTTATTTTATCTAATCGCATATGACCACTCATCCATCTCAACATCTTCATCTCTGCCACACTCAACTTATGTTCGTGCTCCCCTTTGACCGCCCAACACTCTGTACCATAAAGCATAGCTAGTCTTATAGCAGTGCGATAGAATTTATCTTTAAATTTTAAAGGCACTTTTTTGTCGCATATAAAACCAGATGCATTCCGCCATTTTGACCAACCTGCTTGGATCCTATGATTTACATCCTGTTCAATCTCTCCATTATCATGTATGATGCACCTAAGATACTTAAAACTTTTAACTTTTGGTAGGATATTTTCTCTAATCTTCACCTCTATATTAGGGTTTTCCCTTCTCAAACTGAACTTACATTCCATATATTCCGTCTTGCTACGGCTTATGCGCGGACCATATACTTCTAAAGCTTCTCTCCATAAGTCCAACTTCTTATTTAGGTCTTCCCTTGACTCTCCCATAAGGACGATATCATCGGCAAAAAACATGCACGATGGCACAGGCTCTTGGATGTGCTCTATGAGTACTTCCAAGACTAATGTGAAAAGATATGGACTTAAGGATGATCCATGGTATAATCCTATACTAATAGAAAATTCCTTTGTCACACCACCTTAGGTCTTCATACTAGTTGTGGCCCCATCATACATGTCTTTAATTGCATGAATATATGCTATCTTTACTTTTCTCTTTTCTAAAACCTTCCATAAGACTTCCTTTGGCATCCTATCGTATGCGTTTTCCAAATCAATAAACACCATATGTAGATCCCTTTTATTACTACGATACATCTCCATCATCCTTCTTAACAGGTATATCGCTTCGGTGGTGGATCTGCTTGGCATAAATCCAAATTGGTTCTCTGTTACTTGTGTCTCTTTTCTCAACCTCCGTTCTATCACCCTTTCCCATAACTTCATGGTATGACTCATGAGCTTGATCCCTCTATAGTTTTCGCAACTTTGTATATCCCCTTATTCTTGTAGATAGGTACCAAGGTGTTTTTTCTCCACTCATCAGGCATCTTCTTTGACTTTAAAATCTTATTAAAAAACTTGGTTAACCAGTTGATGCTTTTCCCTCCAAAGCCCTTCCAAACCTCAATCGGAATATTATGAGATCCTACTACCCTGCCATTTTTCATCTGCTTTAGAACCTCTTTTACCTCGAAGTCTTGAATCCTTCGATAGTAGTCAAAGTTTTGATCTTCTTCCCTTGTACATAACCGACCAAAGCTTGGAAGAGTCTTCTGTCCTTCATTAAATAACTCGTAGAAGTAGATCTTCCACTTCGTAAAAATTTCTTCTTTCACGACTCTTATACCTTTTCTCCTTCTTTCCACTTTACCGCTCCAAGTGAAAAAAAAAATTCAGAGATTAAACCATTCCTCGAGTGTGTGCAACTAATTTAGCCGATAGTTTGTATTTAATTTTGGTACACCATTCCACGTCCCAAAAACACATTTGATATAAATGGCAGTGAAGAAGGAATAATACAACTTTTCATCAGATTGCATCACCTCTGCAATTTTGAAAAATGATTCTGAAATTATTTTTTCATTTATTTACTGTATATTCAACAATATTATGCTATGGTCTTTGATTTGAATAAAATACTTACAAATGATTGGTTGCATACAAAAGATTACTACAATATACATTTCACCCACACATTAATACCTGGCTGGTCATGAACACAGTTCATACTTCATAGGTAGCAAAACAACACTAATCATCTGAAATCTTTACACAAAATTGGCAATGAATTAGCAATCATTTGGGTTTGACCAAGTAAGAAGCCCATATCTCATTGGCTGGAGGAGGAGGCTGAACCCAGTGCCCTGGTATGCGGCTGTTCGAAGTGCAGCACCAAAACAAAAAGGGGTTAAAAACAGATTAGTGAAATACAGAGTTAACATGTTAAACATAAGTGTAAATTCTTTTTTTGGATGAGATTTATGCGTGGAATTAAATTGATATCATCCCTTAATTTTAAGGATATACCAACCAAATTAACCCAAATAATGAAGAATTAGCAGAAAAGCTTCATTTTTTTTCTTATTTCTTACCTTCCTCCTGGTCTGATATAGGCATCCCACCCTCTTCTAACCTGTATGAGATCATTCAGAAAAAATTCTTAATAATCAATAAATCAAAATGAATGTATGAATGGGTTAAATTTAAGCAGGTAAAAAGGGGGGAAATAGTATTATTAGGCTATTAGTGTATCAATGAAGTAAAAGTAGCAGTCATTCACTACTAAAGAATTCAACTGATAACATACAAATTCTGAAGAGATAAAGAAGAAAAGGTAATATGCATTAAGAATTAAGAATTTGATGATAAAGTAGTTGAAAATACCTCAATAAGCGTTCCCATGTCATTGTTGCTGCCATGATAATAATGATAGAACTCAATAGGTAAATTTGCCAAAGGATCATATGTTCCTCCACTACTCTGTCCTTCTGAAGCAATTTTACTTGATTTATACTCAACAGCATCAGATCCCTCTTCAGGCACCTTATCAACCGTTTTCTCTTTGTTCTCCTCAATTTTAGTGTCAGTGCTACTTTCTTTTGAGAGCATCCCTTGATTTTTGCTAGCTTTCCTGGATTCTTCAGCAGTTGCTATTGCATCTTTAGCAGCAACTGTTTCCGCTGCAGCCAAAGCTTCACGCTCCTCTTCTTCCACTGCAGCCTGAACTTTGTCAAGAAACTTGTCATCCTCCTTAGGAAGAAAATGGCCTGCATAATTTGTAAAGAACCAAGGTCGCGTCAAGTATGAAAGAAACTGAATGTTACATTATATATATATATATATATATATATATATATATATATATATATATATATATATATATATATATATATTACACTTCAGTCACCTTGTTTTTTCAACTTTTGAATCCTTATGGAGCGTAATTCTTGAAGCTTCTCCACAACCAAGAGCATTTCAAGCTGTGATGTGAAATAATGTAATGTAACAAAATCAACACCCAAAAGTATAAAGTAAGTAGTGTGGGATAAAAAATAAAATGATTCATGTTGATAGAATAAACATACAGCTAGATGGGAAAATTTCTGCAAAAGATTTGATAGTAAAAACGAGGACTTGTGGCAAAGAAAGAGGCAATAGATGCCTTTGACAAAAACAACAACATGGAAAAGAACTATAGGACAAAAGAACAGAACATGATGGTAAACTGCTAAGGAGCATAGCATGATGGAAAAGATTCACATAACTTAGGTAGTCAGTAGACACGAGATATAAAAGTCATCACATAACATTGGTAAATTCTATAGAACATTTGACAAGTTATTCAAAGTTAACATAAACCACAATTTAACAATGATTTACCAGTCATTTGTACAAAAAGAAAGTTTACCTCAGCCTCTAATTTCCTCTTCTCTTCTTTGGCTTTAATCTTAGCAATTTCCTTCATCTTTTCCACCTGCCAAAGATATGTTTTAGACACCCCTAAAATATGTATAACTTGCAGTTCAAACTGAAGCAACTAATAATATATCTATACTAATCAAATGTGCAAACAGATTACACAATTACTTAATTTCACCATTTCTCACATCTCACTAAGAAACTAATGAAGAAAAAATAGCAGCAAAAGAAGCAATAGCATATAGCATGTAAACAATTTAAAGCAATACACAGAAATATGTTATTGGAAATATTATGAATTGAAAGCTTTACGACTTAGCTGCTCTCTTAATCTAGAAAAATAGCATATAAACAATATTGTAGCAACATGTTGACTATAATTATGTGTAATGAGGATTTGAGAAACATAAAAAAAAAATTAAAAAAGTAAAAAATTGAGAAGTTAAATTTATAGCCATTCCTATATAGCCCCCAAGCCACCGATTAATCCTTGAATTTTGCCAAAGACCGCAATCATATATCTGATTTTGAGAATCATGTGCTTCATATTTTGGACATAAATTAATTCATGCAGACAGCAGACATGCTTTTCCTCTTTAGCCTGGCAATAGCAAAAGCTCACTAGCAAATTCAAAGTAAAAAGTATGCAGGCAAAAACATCAATACCTTGCAGTTTGCAACATCCTTAGAAATCTCCCTTGCTCTCCATTCATCAGCTTCTAGGTCAATGCAATGAAATTCCTCCCGCTCCTATATTTTTTATTTTTTGATAAAGAAATGACTAAGGAGCCAAACATAGAAACGGGTTTCAAGAAACGGCTACAATAAAGGGCAATGAAAATATCTCACAAAAACAAAGGGAAAGTAACCTTTGCCAGCATTTCTGCAATACGCTTCCTTTTCTTCTTCCGCCAGCGCTTATTTCTTTTGGACTTGTACACTTTATTCGCAAACCTTGCAGCCGCAGATTTCTCCTCCCATGGACTTGCTTCATCCGCAACATATTTGAATGGCTCCAGCTGAGATCTTAGCTTTGACATCAAATAATTAGCTGCTTCAACTGCCAACGATTCTTGGGATTCTATATTAACCCTTCTGTCTTGCAAACATTCTAGAAAACCAGGGAGGTAAGGTTCATTAGATCCATGTTTCACATCTTCTAAAGACACTTTACCATCTTTGATCATCATCAACATCTCTAGCTCCTTTTGCCTAAGAAAAACAGCAAGTTTATAATTTTGATAAAAATATAATTAACTAGCTTACAGCATAAAAGCTATTAATTTTGGAGAAACATTAAGTTTAAAAAAGTGAAAGTAATATATGAAGCCAAAATAAAAACATACATTGCCTTTGCAAGATTAAGAGTGTCCTGCAATTCTCTGAGGCGTTCACAAACATTTCGGTTTTGCCAAAATGAACTTGAATTTGGTGGATCAGGAGGTAACATTAGAAACTGAGGAGGTCCAAGAGGATGAGGTGGTGGTACAGACTGAAAATGAAATGGATTCATTTCTTTCAAGTATGCACTACTCCTTGATTTCAGAGAATAACCCTAAATAAAATAAATAACCAAAAGAAGAAAAAAAATCAACAGATAAAACCAAAACAAACCATGATATTCATAATCAAACTAAGAAATATTGAAATAACTTGTTTCAGTCCAAACTGATAGAATCATAAAATTACCAAAAAAACATATTCATAACACTGTAAATTTTTCAATTGAGCTCCTGCCAAACTGAGATCCCATTATGCATGATTTCCCATAGAAATTTTTTGTTCTTAAATTCTAAATAAATAATTTAATGTTCATAATTTTTTTTTTCTAAAGATAGGTTATTTTATTTAATTAGTAATTAAATATAAGCTAAAGAGAACAACAGCGACGTTAAAAATGGGAATTTTCACGATATGATAGTTTCTAACAATCACAAAACAGATGAGCTTATCCATCATCAAAACACTAGAACTAATCGAGCTTCTTCAGATGCATTCATGGCGAAACGAGCTTCTTCAATGGGTGACAGCGGCTGACTAGCAAGTTTCGAGCTTTCTATAGCTCCAAACTAGGTGTGCGGCCCTATTCCTCTTTTTTGTCTCTCTGGCTCTTTGAAATTCTTCAAAGAGATTATCCAACCATTTCCAAGTTTCCACGTCAGAGTCTGGTACTGGAAGTTCAGCTAATATTCTAAGGGTATTCGCGGTGCGGTTTGGTTCAGTTATTTAAGAAAAAGTCATCCGATCATAGTTATCAGAACCGAACCGGTAATCAACCCGGTCATATGACTGGGTCACTGGTTCAACCGGTGGGTCATTGATTCACCCGGTTAACCCGGTCATAACTAAGAAATTTAAAATTATATAAATAAAATTAAAATAATGTCTTAAAATTTAAAATATAAGTCTTTACAAACATTAATAATTCAATATCAATTTTTAAACATAACTAATTATCTAAAAAAAGATTTGGGCAGGAACAATTTATCTAGGATGTGCTTGGGGATATTTCCAAATGCTCCTCAGTCCTCATTGAAATCTTTGTTAGTGGATCACAACCATCTTTCAGGGAAACATACCAGAGGCATTGACAGATCTGTTAAACCTAACAATGCTGATCTCTCTGCTAATAACTTCAGTGGGGAAATTCCTAGTAATCTTTCTATGATTCCTGGCTTGGTCTACTTCAATGATTCTGGGAACAACCTTGACAGTGAGATACCTGATGCATTGGGCTCTAAATTCAACAATGCCTCTTCATTTGCAGGTAATGAGAAATTATGTGGGAAAACGTTAGATAGAAAGTGTGAGGAGATGACCAAAAAGAAACACAGCAACAACTAATGATAATCAACAACCACCAAAGTTCACTAATGATAATCAATAACAAATTTAACTATTCAACCAAAGTTCACTAAAATTTCCTCAGGTTCAACAACTCCTCTAAAAAATCAAATACAATAGCAGTAACTACCAGATTCAACAATAATTCTAACTAAAATTTGCATCAAACCAAAGAAAGAACAGAAAGAACAGCAACAACAACTCTAGAAAATCAACATTCAACAAACAGAAAGAACAACAACTCTAAAATTTGCTCAGATTCACCGAAATTAACATCAATCCAGAGAAAAAATAGCAACAACAACTCTAAAAAATCAACATTCAACAAAAAAAACAGAAAGAACAGCAACAACTCTAAAATTTGCTCAGGTTCACCAAAATTAGCATCGAAGCAGAGAAATAACAGCAAAAAGCCAACATCAACTCCGATAACGAAATGAAACAGCTGCAACCCCATTCAACAACCACCAGATTCACCGAAATTAACATTGAACTAGAGAAAAAATAGGGTTGAAAATTGGGGCTCACCTGGTTGAGAAGATGACCACCACCACCACCTGAGGGAGCAGATGCTGCTTCACTGGTTCCGATGAGAGACCCAGAGTGACGCCGAGGGAGTGACGAACCGACGACGCCGAGGGAGTGACGAACTGACGAACTGAGAGTGAGGAACTGACGAACTGAGAGTGAGGAACTGCCGGCGCCGAGCTTGAGAGAGTGACGAGGTGAGGGTGAGGGGCTGCCCGCTGCCGACGCCGAGCTTGAGAGAGCAGAGACAGAGAGATGAGGGCACGAAGGTGGCTTGGGAGGGTGATTTCATTCAGTCTCAGATGGAGGCTTAGGTTTCAACAAGGTTGCGAGAACCGAACCGGTCAATGAACCGGTGAAGTAACTGGTTTACTGGTTTACTGGTTCGACCGGGGTTCAACCGGGGTTCAACCGGTTTAATTAAATATTAATTAAAAATTTAATATATAGTTTCAAATATTTAAATTTGATCTTTTCTAACCTAATAAATTCAAAATTGCACCTAATGTTCTACACCAAAAAAATATTAACAAAATTCAACTACCCACAGGAACTAATTATCACTAATTAGTAATCATCAGAAAATCAGCAACATCATCATCCTCATTTCAGAAAATCAACATTTCAGAATAAGAAAACATCAACAAAATCAATATTATTAACTCAGCAACTCAGAATTAAATCCAGTAACTCAACTAAATCCAACTCCAATTCAGAATTAAACAAAGCCACTAATCATCACTAATCAGTAATCATCGGAAAATCAACAAGAAGCCAACAACATATCAGTAACAATATCATCATCATTTTAGAAAATCATTCTAGAATCATAAATCAACAATCAACAGGATTATTCCAGTTTCATAAAATAAGAGACTATGTACTCATTCACAATTTTAGAAATAATGAAAATTTTGATGCCAAATGTAATCATATTTGTCTTAAAATTTTCATAAAAGCTTTCGAGTGAAGGATTTGCAAATATGAAGATTGGGACCTGCATCAACACTCAGAGAGTCAGAGTGCTTACTGCTTCCCGGCAGCGAGGAGGAAGGGGAGTGACGGCGACGACAAAGGAGACGGCCACACCGGCGAACACAGAGAGAGAGAGAGCGCTTGAACAGGGGAGACGGTGACGGCCACAGAGCTTCCACGCAACGGCGAGGGAGCTTCCTACAACGGCGACACAGCTTCCTAGGACGGTGACGGAGCTTCCTACGACGGCGACACAGCTCCTGCGACGGCGACGGAGCTTCCACGGTGCGAGGAGATGAGAGGAGATGAGTGGGAGTGTTGGACTTTTGGTGGGAGGGGAGGGCGTCTGGGCTTCGGGTAGATGATTTAGGCTTTTTTTTTTTTTTTTAAGGCCAAAAACGGCGCTGTTTTGAAAGGGGTTTCAAACCGAAAAACCGTAAAAAAACCGGACGGTTCAATCGGTTCACCGGTTAACCGTCGGTTTGACCGGTTTTTTTACCGGTTTTTTACCAAACGGTTTCTGGCCTTATCCGGACCGGCTAGATGACCGGTTCCCGGTTATTCCGGTTGAACCGGCCGGTCCGGTTCGATTTTCAGAACCATGGGTTTCAAAGAGGGGGTGGGGGTGGGGTCTGAAACGACGCCGTTTCAGTGGAAATAAAATTAAAAAAAATTAATAAACATTACCCCGCATAGTTGTCAAAACCGAACCGGTGATCGAACCGGTCAGGTCACTGGGTCACTGGGTCATTGGTTCAACCGTTGGGTTACTGGTTGAACTAGTTAACTCGGTCCTATGTAAATAAAAAATAAAAAATAGTCAAAAGTTTAAAATTAAAATTTAAAATACATATTTTTACTAACATTTTAAAATATCAAGTTATTTTAAAATAATATAGAACATGAACAATAAATATTTTATTATTTTTACTCTATCATAAATATTTTTATTTTGTTTTTATATTAAAATAACTATTATTTTTAAATTTTAATAATTTATTAATTAGTTTATATCTTTTATACTATTATATACTACAAGTATTTATTAAAAAATAATATTAATAGATATTATATAATTATAAAAAAATAAGTGAGTTTATAATTATTGTTAAATAAAAATATAATTAATTTAAGAATGAGTGAGTTTATAATTAAAATTAAAATAAATTAAATAAAAGTAAACTATTTGATAGAAGATATCTATATGTATTATAATTTGCATATATCTTAATAGAAAACATAGTGGCCTAGTGGTTGTGGAGCCTTTTGGTTTCCTTGAGGGCAGGGGTTCGAACTCTACCTCAAGCATTTTGGAAATATTTTCTTCTAAGCGGTTCGGTCAGACCACCTCACCGGTTCACACCGAGTTGACCAGTTCAATTCTTTGTGCGGTTCAAATACTGGACCTGACCGGTATAGGGTTCGGTTCATCGGTTTTCTGGTCGGGCCGGTCCGGTCCGGTTTTTACAACTATGATTACCCGGACCGGGTTGGATTAACCGGCCAGGTCACTGGGTTTGCACTAAACCCGTTGGGTCGAACCTGGTTCGACTGGGTCTGTTGCATGGACGGTTCAACTGGTGGTTCGGTCCGGCCAGGTGACCGGATTTCCGGTCAAACCGGTCGGGTCGAGCCAGATTTGATAACTATGCATCCAATACAATTTCATATTAATTCTTCGGTTCAGTTTGGTTTAGTTTTTTTACCGAGTCAAACCAAACCAAACCAAACTAATTTGGTTTTTTCAGTTTTTCAATTAATTCAAAAAATTATCTTGTTTTAATCATCTAATCGTATCTAAGTGTGCTAAAATCCAAGGTTGCAAGAACCAAACCGGTCATTGAACCGTCAGGTGACAAGTTCAATGATCTAACCGGGGGTCGAATCATGATTGATCCGGTTTAATTAAATATACAATAAAATTATTAAAAATTCAATATATAATTTCAGATATTCAAATTCAATAATTTCTAATTTCAAAATTTCATAATGTTCATAATTTATCACTAAAAATTTACAAAATAAAAAAATTTCTAATTGATTTCTAAGTTCAAATCAAGTAGTTAGCAATAATACTCACCACATCAGTGACAAAAATTCAGAACAAAAAATTTAACAATAACTTCTAATAATCAAGTATTCAAAAACTTTTAAAGAAAAATAGACAAAAGTACACCCGGATCTTCACACGGTGGACAGATGTACCCCCAATTTTTTAATGAGTCATTTGTACACACCAATATAAAACTCCGTTGTCAATTCTACTCTTCCATGACCTGAGTAATTTTTCAGGCGATGGTGGAGGCCAGGTGGCACGGTACTGTGTGATGTGGCCATTTTGGGTGACACAATGAAAAATAGAATTATTACATTATTAAATTTTGTTGAAATAAATATATGAAAAGGGCATAATGGAACCACTATTTATCCTCTTTCTTCTCCAACTCCTTCGAACCCTAAGAACCCTAACAGAGGGTGAAAAAAATTGGGGCTTCATTTTCTTCATTTTCCTCTGTAGATCATTTTCCTGTCTATCGTATTAGGGATTTGTAAACTCTAATGTATCAAAATGTCACTCTCATCGAAGGAAGATATACCTCATGCTTGTGCCAGTGGTTGTGGTGGCTCGTCTTCTGCGCCAAAGAATAGGAAGAAAAAAAAGTTCGACTACAACAACAGCAAGTGTCTACATGGATTTGACGCAATGATGCTTGAGTCTGCTACAGAGTGGAACCCTGGAAGATTGTTTCTTCGTTGTTCGTTATGGGAGGTATGTAAATTCTGATTTTGTTTATGATGACAAATGCTGTGAATCTTATGTGAAATGGTTGAAATTGTCGTCGGATTCTTGATGCAAGAAGGTTGAATTGAGGTGTGATTATTTTATTTGGGCTGATGAAGTTGTTGATACTGGAAAAGATTGTGGGATTCAAGAGCAAAGTGAAGAAAGAAAATGGAGGTCTGCAGAAGAAAGCAACTGAAAGGTAGAAGAAGAAATGAAGAAGATGTTGCAGACAATTGATAGGATTAATCAAGGGTTGATAAGTATGTTTGCTTAGGGATAAGATCTACAGAGGAAAATAAAGAGAATGAAGCCCCAATTTTTTTCCACCTCTGTTTAGGATTCTTAGGGTTCGAAGGAATTGGAGAAGAAAGAGAATGAACAATGGTTCCATTATATCCTTCTCTTATATTTATTTCTACCAAATTTAATAATGTAACAATTTTATTTTCCACTATGTCACTTAAAATGGCCACATCACACAATACCTTACCACCTGGCCTCCACCACCGCCGGAAAAATTACCCAGGCCACATAAGGGTAGAATTAACAACGGAATTTTATATTGGTGTGTACAAATGACTCATTAAAAAATTTGAGGGTACATCTATCCACCGTGTGAAAATTCGGGTATACTTTTGTCTATTTTTCCAACTTTTAATAAGAGCATCATTTCTATTTACTGAATAGTAAAAATCCTCAAACCAAACATCATACAGTTGTAACACAAAACAAAGTTTAATTCAATTACAAATTTCTAAATCTGCTAAATATAAGAGAGCCAAAGCATATATTCATATTTAGTTTTGGGGATTCAAATCCATTAATCAGCAACATTTTCTAACATTTGACTCCAAATTAAACTGAAAACATATCAGCAACAAAAACTAAATTGAATCCAATTCCAAACTCCGAATTCAAATTAAATTGAATTCAGAATCACACCAGCATTCAACAAATTAAATAAATAATCCAATTCCAAACTCAGAACACAAACTCAGCTCACAATCTTAAAATTAATGGGAAAAAAAAAGATGAACCCAAAATTAATTTAACAGTAACTGAAGAACCCACGGCGATGATATAGGGAGTCAGGGAAGAACGAAAGGTTGGAGGCGAGGAGCTTACCGTCGACGACCACGAAGAAGCAAACGGCAACACATTATCACTCGCGGCGAAGAACTGAGAGGCGAGCAGAGAGGCGATTTGGGCGGCGAACCGGCGACAGAGACAAAGTAGACGAACCGTGAAGTATCAAGGAGAGGGACGCGGGTGAGGTGACCTACGCTGGTTGCGTGACATACAACCGAGAGAAGAAGCACTGAAGAGGCATCGAAGATTGAAGAATAAATCAATAAAATTTTTAAAAATAAAACTAATGAAGCACTGAAGAAAGCAAGCAGCAAGCAGTCGCTAGTGAGGGAGGAGCCGAGGAGTGCTTACCGTTGAGGTGAGCAACGGCGAGGTGACAGAAGAGGCGAGCGACAAGATAAGCGACGTGCGAAGGTGAGGTGGGCGACGCGAGCGACGTGCGATATGTCTGAACAGAAATTCCACGGCAAGAAGAGGGCGAGTGGCAACTGGTGATGGTGGCTGGAGCCGTTGTCTCTGATAGGGTTTAGCAAGGGGTACGGTGCAGTTTGGGAAGTGAGAAGGGGGGCTTTTGTTTTTTTATATACAATTTTAAAAACCGGAAATCTTTTAAAAAATCGGACGGTTCAATTAGTTCACTGATTAACCGTCAATTTAACCGATTCTTTCACCGATTTTTTGTCAATAATTTTTTGTTTGAACCGAATTGGTCAAGTGACCGATTTTCGATTGAACCGGTCAATTCGGTTCAATTTTCAGAACCATGCTAAAATCACAAATTAGAACAAAAAAATAAAAACAAAATAAAACCCTAAATAAAAAACAAAAACACAAAACAAATAATCATAAAAACAATTTTAATAAAAAATCATAATACAAGATACAATTAGAATTAAGAAGAAATCATGAGATCCAAAATGCTAAACAAAAATCATGACCAAAAACAAATAATCATAACCAAAAATCAAAATAACAAATCAGAACATAAACAAATATCAGATTAGAACAAAAAAAAACTAACAACAAATAACCAAATCCAAAAAATAATTTAGAACTTCAAATCATAGATATACGAAGCCGAGGCGCTGCAAACTATCAAGACAACGACGTTGTGAACTACAAAGTGAGAAGAGTGAACAAAGAAGAATCAAATCCAAAAAATAATTTAGAACTTCAAATCATTGATATGCAAAGACGAGGCGCTGCGAACTATGAAGACAACGACCCTGTGAACTGCAAAGGGAGAAGAGTGAACCGAGAAGAAGAAGAATTAAATCCAAAAAATAATTTAGAACTTCAAATCACAGAGATATGAAGACGAGGCACTGCGAACTATGAAGACAACGACGCTGTGAACTGCAAAGTGAGAAGAAGAAGGCGTTGCAATTTGAGAAGGCGGCAGTGATACGAACTGAGAAGACGACGACAAATCAAACTCAGAAGACAACAACGCTGTGGCAGTGATACAAACTGAGAAGACGACAACAAATCAAACTCGGAAGACGATAACGCTTCGAAAAGATGCATCGACAGACGCAGACGAAAATAGGGTTACTGGACGGCTGGACGCCGACGATAGAAAAAAGTAGAGGACTATGAGTCTGTGACTGAAAGAGGAGGGTGCAGCTATGAGACTGTGACTGTGAGTGAGAAAGCACAGAGCAGTTTTTGTCATTTGGGCGTGAGGGAGAAGTGAGAGAGGTCGTGTGCACTAGGGGGTGTTCGCAGTACGATTTAGTTCAGTTTTTTAGGAAAAAAGTCATCTGATCCAATCGTTTAATTAAATTGCAGTTCGGTTTTGTAACAGCCCGTTAACCTAAGCCTTACCTCTAGCCGTAAAGCAAAGAATAACAAAGTGCCACGATAGTTCTAAAGCTTATATATATATATATATATATATATATATATATATATATATATATATATATATATATATATATATATATATATATATATACATATGCATATATACATATATACACATATATGTATATATACACATATATGTATATATACACATACATATACATATATATACATATACATACATATGTATACATATGTATATATATCAAGGTTCGGAAAACCGGACCGGTCATCAAACTGTTCTAACTACTGGTTTACTGGTTTATTAGTCCAACCGGTCTAACCGATGGTTCAATCGGAAAACTGTTTTAAAATAAAATAATAAATAAATTATAAATAAACATCCTAAAATATAATTATAGTATAATATAAATATTAAAATAGTTTTCAAATTTAAAAAACTACATTAAACGTCATCAATCAAATTCATATAATCTTATTAATATACAAACTCAAGTTAAATAGTATAAAAGGAATGGCACCAAAAAATGAGGTAGTGAAGGCTACACAAACTAACAATACTCTCTGTTTGTTGTGGGCAGTGACCTTTATTGCCTTTTCCATTGAAATCCTCACAGGTTCAGCCAATAACTGCAAGTTTCCAATAAAATGTAGTTTAACACCGTATTCATTGATAACGCTTTCATCTTGAAGTAACTCCTCAATCTTTTCTCACATCAATTCCATCAAGGATTGCACCTCTTTGGGCTTTCTTTTGAAGTTATCGATGCTGAATGCATAGACAGTTACATACTTCACTCCTAATTCATAACAATACCTAAGCATGGAAATGAGTGATGGAAAATCCAGCCTTATGACCAATCCCTTCAGCCAAGTTACTCTTCTTTGCAAACCTTCGATTCCCATCCATGATAAAAGCAATATGATGTGGCACAGGACCCATAGATAATATGCCAAATATGCATCTCCTAAGACAGTTGGATAAACCTCCAAGCAGGTTGCTTGTAATACCTCCAGTATCTTTGTGCATGGTGTAAAGCCCACATCGGTTGGAGAGGGGAATGAAGCATGCCTTATAAGGGTGTGGATACCTCTCCCTAGCATGACGCGTTTTGACGAGTGAGTGTGGGGGGCTTCGGCTATCATCCCTATCGTCAAAGGCAAAACCGTGAGGCCTTGTGTGCCAAAGCGGACAATATCGTGCTAGCGGGTGGTCTGGGCTGTTACAGATGGTATCAGAGCAGTTCGTTCCTGTAGAGCCTGAGGAATGGACTGACTATGCTTCTGTGCATTCTCTGAATGTGTGTTATGTGCTGTTAGTATATCTACTTGATATAGTTAGCATAAACGTTCATGAGCATGCATTTGGGACTTTGAAGCACTAAACTTCCGATATTGAGACTGATCAACTTAATATCGATTGGTTGGTGTGTATAGGAACCAGATGGCGCCTCGTGGACGCGGTAGAGGCCGTTGGAGAGGTCATACGAATACTCGTGCGCCGGTGAATAACCCTAATGACCCGGTAAACTTTATGACTGCGTTGGAGAACATGGTTGCTGCTATGCAAGCCACTGTTGAGGCTCTTGGTCAACAGATGAACAACCATGGTAATGACGGAGGTGGAGTTCAGGGCCCGATGACACTGGCGAATTTTTTGAAGGTTAATTCCCCAAAGTTCAAGGGAACTACTAGCCCGACTGAGGCCGATACATGGTTTCAGGCCATGGAATAAGCACTGCAAGCGCAGGTGGTGCCTGAAGGACAGCGTGTTGAGTTTGCTACCTATTTGCTCACTGGCGAAGCGTCGTATTGGTAGCAAGGTATCCGACGTCTCCTGCAGCAGGGTGATGATTATATTACCTGGGATATCTTCCAAGAGGAGTTCTATAAGAAGTACTTTCCGACTTCTGCTAGGACGGCCAAGAAAATTGAATTGTTACAGCTGAAGCAGGGTACTATGTCCGTATCTGAGTATACTGACAAGTTTGAGGAGCTGTTCAGATTCTCTCGTATGTGTCAAGGGACTCCGGTGGAATATGAGGAATGGAAGTGTGTTAAGTACGAAGGAGGACTCCGGAGCGATATTTTCAGTTCAGTGGGACCAATGGAGATTAGGACTTTCTCTGAGTTGGTGAACAAGTGTAGGGTTGCTGAAGAGTGTGTGAAGAGGGCAGCCGCTGAGAAAGGAAGTCACAAAGGGTCATTTCCACAGAACCGAGGGAAGAGCTTTGCACCTAGAGGCCCGTCTTTCAAGAGGGGAGGTTCTTTTAGGAGGCCCAACAACAACTACTCCCAAGGAAAAAGGTTTGGGAAGCAGCCTTAGAATGATCAAGCTTGTACTAGGTGTGGGAGTCACCATCCAGGAGTACCATGCAAGGCCGGATGGGGTTTGTGCTACAATTGTGGAAAGGCGGGGCATAAAGCCGCAAGTTGTCCGGAGAAGCAAAAGCAAGGTGCTGGGAAAGCACAGCAAACTGGTCGGGTGTTCACCACCTCAGCTGTGGGTGCAGAAGGATCTGAGACACTCATTCGAGGTAACTGTGAAATAGCTGGTCAAACTTTAAATGCTTTATTTGATTCGGGAGCATCGCATTTATTTATTGCATTTGAGAAAGCCCATGAATTAGGATTGAAGATCGTAACCTTAGGTTATGACTTAAAAGTGTATAATGCTACCCATGAAGCCATGGTAACTAGGCTAGGATGCCCGAAAGTTTCGTTTAGGTTCAAGCAGCGTGATTTTGTCCATAATTTAATCTGCTTACCGATGATCGGTCTTGATCTTATCTTGGGATTGGACTGGTTATCCGAAAACCATGTCCTGCTTGATTGTTCTACCAAGTCGGTGTACTTTATGCCAGAGGATACAGAAGGGCCGGTCGTGGTAAATAATTATTACTTGAATTCGATGATGGTGAACTGTTCTGGAATCGAATGTCAGGGTATTTTGTTGTTAACCGCGGGTGTTTCGGGTGATGATCAAAGGTTAGATCAGATTCCGGTAGTGTGTGAGTTTCCGGAAGTGTTTTCCGATGATATTGAGGAATTTCCACCTAACCGAGAGGTCGAGTTTGCTATTGAGTTGGTGCCTGGGGCGGGACCAATCTCAAGTGCTCCTTATAGGATGTCACCGTTAGAGATGGCCGAGCTAAAGTCTCAGTTAGAGGAATTGTTGGGTAAGAACTTTATCCGACCAAGTGTTTCCCTGTGGGGTGCTCCAGTGTTACTGGTAAAGAAGAAAGATGGAAGTATGCGGCTCTGTATGGCCTACAGGCAGCTGAACAAGGTCACCATAAAGAATAAATACCCATTGCCGAGAATTGATGATCTCATCGACCAGTTACAAGGAGCTGGGGTTTTCTCTAAGATCAATTTGCGATCCGGTTATCACCAGATAAGGGTGAGGGGTGAGGATATCCCTAAGACCGCTTTCAGGACTCGTTATGGTCATTACGAGTATACTGTAATGTTCTTTGGGTTGACGAACGCTCTTGCAGTATTCATGGATTACATGAATAGAGTATTCCGTCTGTTTCTGGATAAATTCGTTGTTGTCTTCATTGACGACATACTGATTTACTCCAAGACTGAAGAAGAGCATGCAGAACACTTGAGGACCGTGTTGCAGATTTTAAAGGAGAAGAAACTCTATGCGAAACTGTCTAAGTGTGAGTTTTGGAAGGATGAGGTGAAGTTTTTGGGTCACGTGGTGAGTAAGAAGGGAATAGTCGTAGATCCAACTAAGGTAGAAGCTGTGATGGATTGGAAGCAACTAACCACAGTAACTGAGATAAGGAGTTTTCTCGGTTTAGCTGGCTATTATCGAAGGTTCATCAAAGGCTTTTCGCAATTAGCTTGCCGTTGACAAAGTTAACTCGCAAAGACACTCCGTTTGTTTGGACTCCTGAGTGCGAGGAGAGCTTTCAGACATTGAAGAAAAAGTTGACCACTGCACCTGTGTTAGTGTTACCTGAGCCGAACGAGCCTTTTGAGGTGTAATGTGATGCATCGTTAAAGGGCCTAGGGTGCGTGCTGATGCAGCATCATAATGTGGTGGCGTATGCCTCACGACAGTTGAGACCTCACGAAGTTAGTTATCCTACGCATGATTTGGAACTCGCTGCGGTTGTGTTTGCCTTGAAGGTGTGGAGGCATTATCTCTATGGGGTTAAGTTCTAAGTCTTCTCCGATCACAAGAGCTTGAAATACCTCTTTGATCAGAAAGAGCTTAATATGAGGCAAAGGAGGTGGATGGAATTGTTGAAAGACTATGACTTTGAGTTAAATTACCATCCTGGAAAGGCGAATATAGTGGCGGATGCGTTAAGTCGAAAGTCGTTATATGCGTCTTGGATGATGCTTCAAGAGGAGAAGTTGCTCAAGGGATTCGAGAGTCTAAAAATTGGTGCCCGAGAAGTATCTGGAACCTTGTGTTTGAGCCGATTGGAAATCTCGAGTGACTTTAAGTCCGAACTCCTAAAGGCTCATGAAAATGATGAAGCGTTATGGAAGGTGTTACCGGCTATCGAGCAAGGAAAACAGTGGAGAGTGTCGGAAGAAAAAGATGGGTTATGGAGATTCAAGGGTAGAATCATTGTGCCGGATGTTGGTACTTTGAGGCAAGATATCTTAAAGGAGGCACACAAAAGCGGATTCTCCATTCACCCGGGAAGTACTAAGATGTACCATGATTTAAAGGCGATGTTTTGGTGGCCGGGTATGAAGAATGATGTGGCGGAATATGTTTCAAAGTGCTTAACTTGTTAAAAGGTAAAGATTGAACATCAAAGACCTTCCGGGATGTTGCAACCCTTAGAGGTTCCGCAATGGAAGTGGGAAAGTATTGCAATGGACTTTGTGTCGGGATTGCCAAGGACTAGGACTGGTTTTGATGCTATCTGGGTGATCGTGGACCGACTGACGAAGTCAGCTCACTTTTTACCCGTTCGGATGACTTACACCCTTGAGGAGCTAGCTCGGTTATACATAAAGGAGATTGTGAGACTCCATGGTGTACCTGCTACTATAATCTCTGATAGAGATCCTCGTTTCACTTCGAGGTTCTGGGGTGCATTTCAGAAAGCTTTTGGAACTCGATTAAGCTTGAGTACAGCGTACCATCCTCAAACAGATGGTCAATCCGAGAGGACGATCCAAACACTAGAGGATATGTTGAGAGCTTGTGTTTTGGACCAACCGGCGAGTTGGGATCGGTATATGCCGTTAGTAGAGTTTGCATACAATAATAGTTACCATGCGAGCATCGGAATGGCTCCGTATGAGGCTTTGTATGGGAGAAAATGTCAATCACCACTATGTTGGTATGAAGCTGGAGAGAAAGGCTTGTTGGGGCCGGAAATGATAGCTGAGACCACTGAACAAGTCAAGAAAATCCGAGATAGGATGCTTACGGCGCAGAGTCGTCAAAAGAGTTACGCCGATCAAAGGCGGAAGCCCTTAGAATTTGAGGCAGGAGATCATGTTTTCCTGAAAGTTACTCCGACCACAGGAGTAGGTAGAGCGATTAAAGCAAAGAAGTTGAATCCTCGATACATTGGTCCATTTCAGATCTTGGAGAGGATTGGGCCGGTGGCGTATCGGGTGGCTCTACCACCCCATCTTTCAAACCTGCACGACGTATTTCACGTGTCACAGCTTCGAAAGTACACTCCTGATGCTAGCCATGTGTTAGAACCCGAATCGGTTCAGTTAAGAGAAGATTTGACGCTTCCAGTGGCTCCAGTCAGAATTGATGATACTAGTATCAAACGGTTGCGTGGAAAAGAGGTTTCATTAGTCAAAGTGGCTTGGAGTCGAGGCGGTGTTGAGGAACACACTTGGGAACTTGAGTCGGAGATGCAAACGGATTATCCGCACTTACTCTCAGGTAATTGACTTTGAATTTGAATTTTGTGGGCAAAATTCCCAATTAGGTGGGTAGAATGTAAGATCCGGTTAATTAACGGCTAATTAACCCATAAATGAGAATTTATTCTAGAAAGCCAAAAATGTTATTTTTATGGCTTAATATGATAGAGGAAATTGAGACGAGAATTTCGGTACCAATTTTATAGAAATCGGACCAAGATTGGACCCAACGGGCCAAACCGGGCCAACCGGACCCAAAGTGGGCCCTTGGCCCAACTAAACTAAACCAAAACCCTAGTTTCAGCACTCTCTCTCCTCATTTGAGACACTAAACACGCTGAAATGGAGGCCATGGAGGGAAGAACACCTCTCAAGTTCTATCTCTCACTTGATCTTCAAACCACCATAACTTTTGATCTAGAGCTCCGATTGCCGCTCCGTTTGCGGCCACGTGTTCACCGCGGAGAGCTCTACAAAACCCATACAATTAATCTTGAGGTAAGCCACGTTTTACTGTTCGAAATTCCAGCCCTTGATTTCGAGTTTCATGAGTAAAAATGTTGAGATTTTGGGTTCTTTGATGTTATAGGACCCAACTCTCTTGAAGGAGAAGGTTAATCTTGTCTCCTTGGACCTTGGTGTGGTAAGATTCTCAACCCTAGTGTAAATTATTGTTCTATGATGTTTGGGTATTGAGATGTTGTGTATGGGTACAATGATTGTGGCTTAGGTTGTGTATATGTGAATATTGGAGCTTGATTGGTGATTTTGGAAAGCTTGGAAGAGGGTTTTGTGTGATAAAATCTGTTCTTGGAGGTGTTGATACCTTGAGAGCTTGTGGACAAGTGGTTTGGAAGTGCTCCGGTTGAACTTGGGAAATCGGCTAAGGTATGGTTTCGGTTTCCCGTATCTAATATGTAATGTGGTAGGAAATACTTAGGCTAGAGGCCCTAAGATAGGCATTGAATTGATGATGTTGTGGAATGGTTGAGATATATGATGTGATCATATGTGTGATTATGAATATTGATGCCTTGATTGTGTGATATATGAGAAAATGCATGTTGTGATATATGCTTGATGAATGATTGAGGTTGAATTGATGGGTGGTGCATATTGTTGGTGAGTATGATGATTATGTATAATGATGGTTGATTGGAAATTGATATTGTTAGAAATTGGGATGAGAAGGATGTATGACATAATATTGTGTTTATCCTTTGGCCTTTTGATTGAGAATGTTAAAATGGTTGGAGGTAGTTTTGAGAATTTTGGTAAAATGTCAATGCGTGAGTTGAGGATGGCTTGTTGTTGAATTTGGTACACTTTGATTGATTTCAAAGAAAAGGGATGAAATTGGCATGTTTTAATTGATTTTGAAAAGAGTTGAAAGTGGCTTGTTTTGAAAATGGCACTTTGTGGTTTTGAATGAAAATATGGTTTTTGGGCATACTTTGACGGGACATAACTTGGACTACGGATCTTTGATTTGTGCCAAATCTGTTTAGAAATGAAATTGGATCCGAGATGTCCATGCCGTTCGAAGAACGGGTGAAAAATGATTTAAAATGAGAGAGTTATGACCGTCGGAAGATTGGGGGTTGAATCTGTGAATTCTGCAGCTTTTAACTTAGAAAATTTTAGCAGAATGACCCCTCGCGCGTAGCGCACTTGGCGCGTATGCGCTGTTCTTCGAGAAAGCATCATCCACGCGTGCGCGTGGAGTGCGCGTACGCGTGGCCCTGTTTTCATTCCAAAGTTGATTTTTGAGTTTTAAAAGCCAAACTTCATACTTCTAAGCCTCCAATCTCACCACTTATGTCTTAAATCATTATGATATGCCTAGCATGAGAAAAAAGGGCTAGTGAATGTGGTAACTTGCGAGTGAAGCAAGGGAAAAATGAATGATCCATGAGGATCAAAGATGATTATGTGAGATGTGGAGGATGGCGGTGGAAGTGCTTGTTATGCCATGGGCCGAATGGCCGTAATTGTTAATGAATTGGCTGGTTATGGATTTAACCGTGAGCCGGATGGCTGGATTATGCCGTGTGGCGGCGGAGCCATGTTTATGGGTAAGTATAAATGCATATATGCTGTTGAATGATTGTGAATGTTGGCACTTCCACCATTGGAGATGAGGGTTTCCCTGGGTAGTAGCAATGGCTAGCCACCATGTGCTCCAGGTTGAGACTCGAAGCTCTGTTACCCAATGTCGTAAGTGTGGCCGGGCACTGTGAAAGGCCCGGATGAGCTCGCCCCCATAAATATTCACCAGTGATGGTGATGGATAAATATTCACCAGTGAGGGTGATGGATATGGATCATGATTATGATCAAGTTTATGATGAGTATAACTCGAGTTGGGGATGCACGACAGAGGGACAGTCCAATGGCTAGCTACCAGGACTTGTCGGGTTGGCTCTATAACCGACAGATGATATCATCAGCCACTAGGGACAGGCATGCATCATAAGCATACTACATGAATTGTTTGAGATTGCCTATTTGACTGCATATTACTTGCTAATTGCCTAAATGCCTTATCTGTTCCTATTTGTAAATCTCTTGTCTGATATAACTGTGTTTGCTATATTATACTCCTGCTGGTGGTTGGGAGGTCTGAAGGAATTGGAAAGGGAAGTATTAGTTAGACTGAAGAATCTTTAGTCAGTTGCCACTTACGGTTTAGCTTGTTTATAAGCTTTGATATTATCTGGAGGAAGTTCTAGGATTGCCTTCGGCTTTCCTCTATTATTATGTATTATATATGTGGAAGCTGTTACCGGTGCTGGGACCTCTGGTTCTCGCCCATGCGGATTTTGTGGTTTTCAGATGCAGGACGCGAGGCTTCTCGTTGAGGTATGCTGGAGACTTCTGGATTAGCGAAGATCCTTTGTTTCGGGACTCTATTTTGATTTATATATCTTGTTTAGATACTTTTATCTCCATTAAATAATACAAACTGTGATGACTCCTTCTAGAGGGGATTTTGGAGAATAGGTTTTCTGTATTTGTGTCCCTTTGGGTTCCTTTGGGGTTTTCCTTATTTTATTATTTGTATATATTACTATGCTCGGACCGGTTATCTTCGCGGCCGGATTTTGAGTCTTGATATTCCTGTTTTTGACACTCCTTTGCATATATGTTATCTCGCGTTCGCTTATCCTTTGCTCGTTGCGTTATCGATCGGAGTGTTGCGTTTTTGAGTTACGATTTTTTTGTTTACCCCCTTTTCTATAAAGGCTCCTAGTTATAATCAATTATTCATACTACTATACGTACTAAATTTTTGTTTTAGAGGTCGTACGACCTTGCCATCTCTGAATTATGACTTAAGCATAAGACTCTGTATGGTAGGGTGTTACATTATGGTATCAGAGCCAGAACCCGGATCGATGTGCCAGGAGGGCGCTG